>NC_027756.1:738076-740485 GCF_000695525.1 Brassica oleracea var. oleracea
CATTCCGACCTTAGCATAGTAAAAGGCCAGTAGAGAGCACATGTATAAACTTTAGGACTTTCTTATAGCCTTGGCTGATCTCTATGATCTGAAGGAACTCTTTGTTTCCTTCGTCCTTAGTCTCAATATGAAAGACATTCATTCGAATGTCATTAAAGCTCAATAGGCTTCTCTTAGAGCTGGGTGAATACAATGCATCAGATATCTCTAGATGTGTATCCTTAGGCAATAGGATGTTAGCCTGGCCATAGCCCTCAATGAGACTGGCTATACCCAGAAAGATACTTTAGAGACTTCATAGAAAAACTTTCATTTATTAATAAAATAAATTCAAACCAATCAAAACATGGAAAACACAAAGCAAAGAACACAAAACATAGATGTCGAATTCAACTTCATTCTTTTAAACAATCTGAAGTTTCATAATCCATAAGATCGTCTCGTTCATGATTGAAATCATCTTCACCATCTTGATAAGTCATATGAGCTTCAGGATTGTTACCTTTCAAACTCTCTTGGTTGAGGTTAACGAGATGTTTGTGAGTCCTACATGTCTTAGCCCAATGATTATCTATACCACATCTATGGCACATGGATTTGGTCGAGTTTTGTGGTTTAAATGATGTACCACGGCCTCGACCATGACCACAGCCTCCATAAGAGTTTCCTTGGCCACAGCCATATGAGTTGTCTCGGCCTTGACCAAATGAGTTTCGGCCTCGACCACCACGTCCATGCCATTTTCCACGATCACGTCCGTGTTGGCTATCACTCTGGACATGGTTTGATTCTTTCTTATCCTCTACGGCCGCATGTGCCTGAGGTAATGGGTTTGTTCCAGGAGGTCTCGATTCACTGTTTCTCATCAACAGTTCATTGTTCTGCTCAGCGAGCAAGAGACAAGAGATCAGATTAGCATAAGTTGTGAAGCCCTTCTCATGGTACTTTTGTTGTAACAACACATTGCTTGTGTGGAAGGTGGAAAAGGTTTTCTCAAGCATATCCTTATCCGTTATATCCTCACCACATAGTTTCAATTTCGAAACTATTTTAAACATGGTCGAGTTATACTCGTCCACGGACTTAAAGTCCTGGATTCTGAGATTCCTCCAATCATACATAGCCTTTGGTAATAACACCGTTCTCTGGTGATCATATCTCGTTTTCAACTATGTCCAAAGGTTTAGAGAAATTCTCAATAGTCAAATACTGATCTTTGAGACTCTCAATAAGATGATAGCGAATAATTAATATAGCTCCATATCTATCTTTCTTACTTGCATTATTGCCCTCGGTGATACATTCACCGAGTCCCTTGGATTTTAAGATGATCTTAGCATCAAGTGCCCATTGCAAGTAATTATCTCCAGAGAGACTTAGGGCAGCAAAATCCAAGTTGTTGATTTTTGACATCTGAAATCATATGTTTCATAATTTAAATTTAAAAGTGTTCAAGCGAATGCAATCAATATGCTCAAGCAATCCAGATTCTAGGTATGATGCAAATAGGTCATTCGTTGATGCATACATGTTCAATCTTAGCATTCCGATTCTATATGCAATCAGTTCGTACTATTATACATGCATGATGCAAACAAGCCGCACAACTACAATCTTAGCAAACAGTTTCAATGCAATCAATACAATGGTTATTTGTTTTCAATTTTAGCAAACGGTTTTCTAAGAGTTCAATGTCTAATTGCAATCAAACAGTCGAGCAATGCAGCAATTAGGGTTCATTCAAGAATGTATGAAAACTATCAATACTAGCCGGATCATTATCAAGACGAGAATGCATAAATCATTTAACCTAGCTAGCGATTTCTATTTCAATTCAAGCATTCGGTTTTAATTAATCAAACAAGATATTATTCGATTTTAATTTCAAGACATTAGGGTTTCGATCAAACAATCAATACGACTTCAATTTCAAAATCATTCAATCGGTTTTATCAATTCAAACAACCAAATTTAAGAATGAGATTATCAATCTTAGCAATCGATTTCTATGTGATCAAATTCAATACGGTTTTAATTAATCAAGGCTAGCATACTATATCCAAACATACAATCATTCAAACAATCAATTTCGATTCAAAGCATTAGATTAGGGTTTCGATTTTAATTCATTCAATCAATCAATTTGATTTCGAATTAGGGTTTATAAAATCGAATGTGTTTTAGTATTAGGGTTTTAAATAAAATTGATTTCATGCATTCATGCAATAGGCATGTATGCGGCTAGGATCATGGATATTAGGGTTTCGATTTTGATCTTAGATCATTGGGGTTTTGAGATTCAAAACCATTAATGTTTCGATTTTAATTGATCAAACAATCAATCTCGATTAGGGTTTGGGGTTTCGAACGTATGATTATGAGCTTCGATTTACTCATTGGGGTTTTGAT
>NC_027756.1:740597-754939 GCF_000695525.1 Brassica oleracea var. oleracea
GGATTACCTTAACCTCAAGTAGGGTTGAATGGACCACCAATGAGATGAGGATCGCGAGCTGAACGTTGAGATTGATACGCGAACGAGCTGAGGTTGTCTAGAGCTGGAACGTATCGCGAGCTGTCCTTGTTGGTATCGGGAACGCAAGCTGAAGCTGAGATCATATGATCACGAACGGAAACAAGCTGTTATCGCGAGCAGTATCAAGTCGTCTATCGCGAGCTGGCTGAGATCGTGTCTCGGGATCGAGCTGAGACGGTCTGAGGTCGTGAGTTGGGATCGTGTCACGAATGGGAACATGATGAGTTTTAGGTTTAGGGTTCGTGATCGGGAGTTCTCAACGGTTAGGGTTTATCGTCGAGGGGATTATGGATTCGCCGGCTAGGGTTTGTTTAGCTTAGGGTTTAGAGTAATCGTGCTGATAATGTGTTGTGAAACTAGAGAATAGAACATATGTTTCTGTATTATTCATAAACATAAGGAGCCCTTTATATATAGGGAATTACACCGTCATAGAATAATGGAAAGACTAAAGAAAGGAAATACAAATATGGAAAGAGTACAAATTATAATCTAATAAGGAAAATGCAAGATGCCGATTCTCTCTCTCTTTCCTCAGGGTCGACTCTCTCTCTAGCATTGGGCCAGTTAAGAACCAGACCGGTTATGGACATCCACAGTATGATTTATAACATAAATGTACTTTTTTTTAAAAATTTCAAATGTATTTTTATAAAATGATAGAAGCATGTCAAAACTACACACTATTTCTAAGTGGTAATCATCATTGCTGAAGCCAATAATTTAGTTAATTTTTAGAATTCGTCGTCGACAATGAAATTTGCTTATGATGAAGGTTTTGTGCGTAATTATGAATAGATCCATTTATTTCACCCAAACCAGGAAGAGATGTTTGATGGGATACAAGTGAACACGACACAAAGTAACAAAAAATCATTTAATGTAACAAAAGATTCTAAAACGGATTTCAAAATATCAAGAAAAAGAGGGAAAATTAAAACGTAATCTCATCATGTCTTTCAAATCTAATTTAAAAGTAGAGTTTATGTTAATTATTATTTTCCTTTTGTTGATGTATAGGATGACAACCAATTTGATTAGAAAGATTAACATAAATGATTTTGATCAGACATAAATTGCTTAAATCCTACCCGTTTATCTCTCGAAACCTCCATATGAATAATCATATGAGGAAAATGAAACTAATCATTCAGATGGCTATCATATATTTTGTTCTTAAAATAATTTTTTTGTGAAGAAAAAGTTAATTAGAAAGATAAGTAGACAGTGACACGAGACTAAGACATAATCTTTAGGGCTTTGAATAGTTAGAGACAGCATAAACACATGCACTAGTCATGTCTTTATTTAATTATGTGGTGTTTACTCTAATGACGTCGCTTTGTTTAATTAAGTGGTCATAGTACTTCGATCGAAATATATAAATATCCTGAATTCAAATGAAGCACATTCCTTCGTCTAAGTGAATGTTTTAGGGATTTAATAATAAACAATAATTAAAGTAACGATGCCAATAATTATCTTAATAAAAATGAAAGAGGCAAATTCAACTTTATGTCGACTGGAGGTTCATCGTAGCTAAGTTGACTTTAAACTGAAGCAATTGTGAGAAAAATAATGAAGATATTTTGATTTTCTATGCAATAATGAATTTGGACGACAAGCTGCTTAATATAAACTAAATCCATGTTACATAGTTCGAATATATATAAGCTATGTCAAACCAAAAAATATATAAGCTATCTGTATATTTATTTAGATGGATGTAGTTTAGTGGTAAAAATTCATTTTCAAGCTATCAGTATATTTATTTAGATGGATGTATTTCTATACGTATTGTAATATGTTAAAAAATTATTGACTAAATGGTTATATATTAATAAAATTGTACGGTAATCAAGAAAAGTAGCACATTAATTAAAATAGCACGAAAAATGACTTTTATCTCAACGAAATGATAAAAGTTGAAACCTTAAGAAAACAAATGATCTCTTGACATCTGTTTGTTTACTTATAATGTTGAAAGCTAGTGAAAGTGATCTGTTCTACACAATGAATATTTTAATCAGTTTACCACGACTCGTGAAATCTTGAGCATTATTAGAAAAGTACCTTACGTAGGAGGATTTTATCAAAATGGAAAAAAGGTTTATTGGGGCTATAATATGTGGGTCGAGCTACAAAATAAACATTAGTATTATTTTCTGAATGTGGGCTAAACCCAACCCTAAACCCATATAAAAAAATTGTGTGCATGCGTGCATGTGAATATTTATATATACTCGCAAAGATAATAAATTCTTATCAACATTGTAAAATCTCAGAAAATGGTATAACTCTTAACATTTTACCCAAAAATAAAAGTAGATCCCAATAGTTTCCAGCCTTCTGATCCTATACTCACCATGGTAGTAAAGTTCTTGATCCGTCCCTCTCTTTTCTGACCATTCAGTATTTGCTTTATTGCTTAGGAGCCACCCACATTAATTTTGGTTCACACAAATTAAATGAGGTATATAAAATTGACTTTGAAAGTTACGTTCTTACTTGCAACAATGGAATTGAAATGCATGCATGCGCTGTTCAAGTTGTGATTAATGTCTATATGTTTATGGTTAGTCCAGGTAGATAGTGTTTTGAAGGATGAGTTAGTGTTGTGCGGTTGTGTAGGAAACTGAGTCCGGTTCCATCAGGCGTTTTGCTTTCATACTCAGCTTTTCAGGTGTTTATGCGGGTGATCCTTAAAACCTGAGTATGAAAGAAACTTTTTGGGAACGTTTAGAAACTAGAGCAAATTGGTGGCAGCATCATTGGTGGTACTTTTAAGGCAGTTCAGGAGAGGAAAAACGCTTCAAAGGCAGATAAGACCTGTGAGTAAAACCCTTTCAGTTGCTTGAGGTCTTTTGTCTCTTGGTGATATATATTCGTAAAACAATTCAACCCGCTACTTCAAGAAGGGACTTCAAATTTTGCCATAAGCAATATCTGCACGGTATCCACTACTTGTTTCTTTCTATTAGGAGAAGAAAAGGGTAAAAAGAAAAAAAATCAAGTGTCTCCTGAGGTCTTTTGCTATTTGACAGGTTAGGTATCAAAGTTGAGTTGTCTTGCACGCTTTCAGGTATTACTAAGCCGGAGGTATCATTTTTAGGCAGGTGTAGAAGGCACATATGAAACGGCTACTGAAGTTAACAACTTCTTGAAATAAAAAAACATTTATATCGGCTTAAGGAGTTTTATTGTTATTATTTTAAACTTCAGTTTCATTGATACATGGATTGTATAGTTTATAGTAAAGACTAAAAGAGAGTTGCAATGATAGTCTTCTAGGAGAAGGGCCTCTGGTTCTCGCAGTCTAAGTAAGGTCCTGTGTTGACATTAAACAACTTAGCGTATCTTTGGAAATACCCGACCCGGTCATTGACTCGTCCATCTCCTGGAATCCCGCATTCTAACCCGCCGTTTATGATGTTGGTGGTTAAACCGAAACCACTTGTCCGGTTCGCTGCTATATCTGCTTTGGTCGGTCTGTACCGGTTCACCATGACGTCATGGCAAGACGGTTTAGGAGTCTGTTCGGTCATCCAAAACCAAAGAGCTGTCTTGAAAGCTAAAACGGAGTTGTTGGCTACACTTTCCGGGTTACGTAAACCGTCAAAACCCAATGCTCGACCCGCCTGACCGTAATTGTAATTCCTGTAAAAAAATAGAGTATAATAAACCCAAAGCTAAGATTGATATATGGATAACAAAATTGTAAGAAAAAAAATACGGAAAACATAAATTTTGTTAAAAAGGTTATAACTGGTAATTTTCAAATGATAGACCTGTAATATGTTCTACCAGTTTCGTGGACTTTCATCAGTTGCATTTTTACAAAATTAGAAACTTTTTTTTTTATTCTGCAAGATTAATAATGTAAAAGGATTTTGTGGTGTTTATATCCAAAATTTGTTTCAGAAAGACCTCTAAATTTAGCTAAAAGTTGTGGAATAATATATATATAAACTAATTCAGAGTATCAATGACTGGTAATACACATGGGATTTCAGAATCATTTGATTAATTATTTCATAGGTTAAGTACCTACCAGAACTATACTATTTAAAATTATTTCACAAAATCATATAATTTGTATAAGTCGTTGCCCATTATGCGTCAACAATCTTACTGAAATGATAAATTATAACGTTTATTGGTTAGTAATTAATATTGTAGACGTACCAAGAAAGTTGAATGGGACCTCTTCCTTTATAAGATTTGCCAGGGAAACAAGGCCACTCCGTATTTGAAGCATCACAATAATTACTTTGTGGACTCACTTCCTCTTTAAAACACAGCCCCCACGCGTACGGTCCATCCGGTGCCGTGGCCCAACCACCTGTTGTCTCGTGAGATATCTGCGCCAAAAACGCAGCCACTTCACGACGCCTTGTCGTAATGCCTCCTACGCTCCCGAACCTCGGGAACCACCTTGTAGCCTCCACGAATGCTTCGTAAGGGTAGAAACCTTTTGCAGGGCATGCGTTGTTTTCCTTGTGGATGAAGATTGAGTCGTAGAGAGATCTTGAGACTAGCCTCGTGATCGGTGCACGTCTATAGGAGTATTTCCGAGCTTCAGTTTCTTGGAGAAAAGATGATATGGAGAGGATGAAGAGGAAGAGACATAGCGATAGAGAAATTTGTTTCTCCATGTTTGTTCTTTATGTATGTGTGAGAAGAGAAGGTTTGGTTTTGCTGTCATATATAGAGTCATAGAGATCATGTAGTGGAAGAAGACTTGGTTACATGTTTTCGTGGGTCAACGTTTTGACACTTTTAGTGGAGTTTATTGTTTTTATTTCATTATAGTTTTACTTATTCTTGGGTCTACTTTATTTTTCAATGTTAGAAGACCCATTCTTGATTTGGAAAATGTATTGATCATAAGTTATTATAGAGATATATTTCTTGGTTAAATTAGTTTAAACCGTATAGTTCAACCCTTTCGGTCTGAATTGATTTTTTTCTTCTAAAAGAACTAAAACAAAATTCGTGCCTAAACTTATATATTTAAAATATAATTGAATCTAAATCTAAATATATATATATATATATATATAATTGCTGTGAACTTCTGTTCCATTTTCATTATTATTCCATATAACAGAAAAGTATGATGACTCTTATTGAAGTCTTGGTTGGTTTACAAAACTATGAAAGACTCTTCATGAAATTAAAAAAAATACAGAGTTCTAGATCGGTGGCTAACTAACACCAAATGCGCCGACCAAGTCGTGACAATTTTTAATAAGAAGATACAGTCCAATTGTTTGTTTATAGGAAAAACACCACACCGTCACACATATGTCAAAAATCAAAACTAACGATCTGAATTCACAGTTCTACAAATTGTTAGAAAGTATAGCTGTTTACTTGCTTTTTATGATGAAATATTTGGGTTAATTGTTTACTAATTAACGTTCTGTTTATTCGTGCGGCTGTTATTTTATATTCTGATTAATTGCTAAATGCTTAAACCATTAATTCGACCATGTGATTGCACAAAAGAGAAGTGAAATTCCACCACCACATTGGTGCGATGTGAAGTGATTCCCATTGCTTTAGTTTAAATGTCCATTTGCCTATAATAAAACGTTATTTATGTTTATATATTATTATCAAGTTGTCTTATATTAAATTTGGTCAATTGATAATTTTTTTTCTTTTGAAAGGCTTGCAAAAATAAAAGTTCAATTGATAGTTCAGAAACTACATCCATCCGCATGATTCGAAACTATATCCATACGCATAATTTAATTGATATATAATAAGAAAAAGACTAACAGTATCATACATACGAGAACCTTTACAGGAGAAGTGCATAATACAACATTGGAGATATGGTAAAGCAGTCGTGTGTTTTTACATCATACTTTTCATTTTATTATTTACTAAAATCATACTGTAGTAGTTAATCTAACAGATACATAAAAAATATATACACATTACCAGAGAAATTCATTGAACCTTTTTATAAAAACAATACAATACTCAACTAATATATTATAAGGAAATACTGTTGATTTATATGTAAGTATTAAATTTAGTTAGATCAAAATATATAATTTACTGGTGTGTACTAGTGTTCTTAATTTGTTGCCATCCAAATTTAAACCTACATAAGGCATACTGTTTGAAAAAACAATCACTTAAACTATCCGTAATAATCAGCGAAAAGGTTTTCATAATTTTTATTTTTTACAAAAATTCTTCGTCTTTACAAGCACACTAGATTAAGATCCGCACTTTGCGCGGAATAAAAATTATATATATAAATTATTTTATGTATTATATGTTCTTACATATTATGAAATAATAAATATATATTAAATAATTAAAAGTCAGTAACTATTACATATATAATAAAATTGGTGCGAACGTATAAATCAATTTTATTAATACAAACAATTTTTTAAAAAAATTTGATAGGATATGTAATTAAATTTAAATGATATTAACATACATAGTATATTTTTAATATTAATGTCTATTTTTTTTAATGGTGTTTTCTACTCATATGTTTTTTTGATCATGTGTATCTTTAATAGCAAAAACTTTAAAATACTGATAACAAAATTTTCATTGTGGGACTAATAATTTTAGTAATTGATAATTTAAAAAAATTTATCAATGTTAGTTCAAAACTTTTATCAAAAAAATTATTCAAAGTAAATTTTGAAACTAAAATATTTATTTATTCAATATGGTTTATAGTTTAATTTAGAATGATATATATATACATATATATTTTAAATCTTAATGATTAATTAAATTAGACTTTTACTTATATGATTTTGTAATCATTTGTATTTTGCCATAACAAAAATTTTAAACCATGGATCGCAAAATTTGAATGTGAGACTTTTAACAATTTTAGTAATTTATAGTCATTTTTTAAAATTAAAAATATAAAATATACAGAAAATCTAAATTTTTATAATATGGTTATTTTGTTTTTTTAAAGTTATTTTAATAGTTTTAAATTAAACAAATTTGATAGAAAATACATTTTTTTATCAGATCTTTTTTATTCAAAATCATTAATTGTCATATATACTTTACCCCATTAGGCAATTCCGTAATCTTTATTTAAAGAAATAATAATTGACATTAATAATGAATTTATGGTTAGTTTAATAAAAAGTTTATTATATAATTAGATGGACCAACCTATTTTTCTAGTAATTCTAAGAATCGTCCTAGTGTGATGACATGTGGCTAAAAAAGAAGTTGTAATTTTTCACAAATAATATATAGGGGATATTACGATTCGGCCTTGGGCCTGCAGTGGCCATTTTATAAACCAAATCAGTGGCTATACTTGGGCCAACATAAGGCCGATGATGTAATATCAACCATTGTTATTACTTTTGCCTACTTGGAATGGCACTCGTACACTAGTCTCTAGGTCATTTTGTTGTTAATCACCGATTTAGACAACCCTCTTTAGGTTTGTAAAATTTGTCGGATAAACCAGGATGGTTTCATCAAATGTCAAAGAACGGTAAATAAAAGCCATACATTTTGCGGAATTAAAGCAAAGAAAAACGAATTTAGTTTTACCTTTTACGGACCTTTTTGACCTAAAAATAACTACTTTTGAAACATTCTTACGAGACCAAATGAGTACTTGGGTAGTAGTATATAGTAACTAACGGGATCTCCAAAATAGAGTTCTTTTCACATGAAAAATAAAACTGGAGGACGCAGTTGTTTTATTTAAAATTCCTCTTTACCTTCGAGACAATTTATTAATTAACTCAATGAATCAACAGACTTTCGTTCAACGAACATATTTTATAGTAATTATACACAGATAAATTTTATTATTGACAATTTTAGTTTTTAATACCGATCTGTAATAAATTATAATTCAAACAATTAGTCAAAAATACATTTACAAATAATTTTGACAATAATATATATTTACATAGTTTTTTCAGTTATAATATACTGTGAAAATTTTAAATATTTATAGTTATCTTATTAGTTTTATATTTTTATTAATGGTGATACATACAAGTTATTTAATTTAGTTTACAAAAAAAAAAGTTATTGTTATCTATTAATTTTTTTACCAAAAATATACAATTTCAAAAATGAAATTTGACGTATCATAATAATAACTAAGACATGTCATAATTTCAGTAAGTCTTGTCTTTTCTTTTAAAATGAATGTTTAATCACATATAAGCAATTTAAAAAAAAAAATAATGTCTAGGAAATAGTTAATTAGTATGTATTGTTAAAGATAAATGGGAAAAAATATTTTTTTTGAGCAAAAAAATGATAACTATGTCTTTTTAGACTAATATCTATTTTGTGCAATTTTTGCCTATAATACCCTTTAATATTTTTGAAAATAAATTTAATAAATAGTTTTACAAACAAAAAAAATTAAAAAAATAGTAACTATTGATAAAATATCTATATATATGAACTTAGTGGTATTTTTTCCAGTTCTAAAAATGTTTAAATCATAATTTTCAAATTATGTTATAAATAAATTAGAAATGACATTCTACGAAGTAGAAAATGAAATTTATTTTTTTCATTGAAACTACAATGTTTAGAATACGTGATCTACGTAAATAAAAGTATTCTAAAAATATATAGAATACATATTCCGCGCTTAACCTACCGATCTAAAATCTTTAGAAATCAAAATTTACACATTAATATAAATCTAAAACACGTATAAACCGTCTTCTACAGATTTACTGTAAATCTAAAACATGTAGAAATCAAAATCTACACATTACTATAATTCTAAAAACCTGTAGAAACTAAATTCTACATATTAGCTGTATTCTACGGATAAGAAATCAGTTCCTAAAAATATGAAAATAAAATATTTGAGAATATTCACTTTTATATTTTGAAAAAATCGATTTAAAAACAAAAAAAGAGGAAAAAGTGATAACCTTCTTCTCATGTTGTCTTCTATATTCCATTGATTGCTCACAAAAATTTTATATTATTTCTACCATGATTCATATCTATGCTTCCACGGATCGATCAGTCTATAATTCGAGATCGGTCGATCTGTATGAAATCGATCTTTGTCGATCGAGTGAAATGGACCAGGTCGATCAGTATATGTTCCGTGTTTTTTTTGTTCTGCATAATGACCAGGATCGATCGATCGATCCGTTCGACCTTGTAATTTCGGATCGATCGATCCCGCTTGATCGAACCCATTATTTATTATATTTAAAAATTATAATTTTAAAGACAATATTGCCATTTTGAAAATAATTAGCCTAATGAGACATAAAGTATATGAGATTAGTCTAAAGAGACATAGTTATCATTTTTTTTCTCTAAAAAACAATTTTCTCAAGATAAATTAAGTGTAATGTGAATTCATTAAACAATTAACTTAATTGTGAGAACGAACCTTTTCCTACAGGTCATATACACTTACACATGTCGAATTAAATTATGAGTGATGGCCATGAATTCTGATCCAAAAACAAAGTCTTTGCAACAGTATACTTAATCAGCGAATTCCTAGCTAACCCTAATTAGCTACATAAATATTCACGATTTTTATTTATTTTATTGGGTAAAGAAAGTCGATCCATTAATCGATTAGTGACTTAGTAATTGTTAATGCTTTCGTTTTCGCTCACCAAACCCTAATCGTCAAGGATTTGATCATTTGAAAAGTATTTAATCTTGATGGTAGACTATATACTATACTTATTCTGTATATCGTCGAGATAAATATCACTGTCACGTATATTCATTTATGCTCTAGCTTTTGGTAGACACGGGCAAAAATTCTAAGGCGTTGAATAGTGGTAACGCTTCATTCATATATAGATGTGTTGAACCTTCCAATTATAAAAGTAATTAGACTGTTGACGTAAGACTTGCTGCAAGCCCGCGGTATATAAAACGTCCAGACCATATTCTGTAATCTATAAGTGCCGTCTTTGGTCCTAAAACTGCTATATTATTTCTTAAAATATTATTTAGATCAATCATATTTTGAAAATTTTGAAACTACTATTGATTGTTATTTTTTTTCTCTGAGATCTTACATCATATATTTAAAACTCGTTTTAAACTTTCCGAGTATTTCCGCAAGTGATTAAACTCTATAACAATATTTTCTATCAGCCAGATCATATAACGTATATGAACTAATTTTTTTTTTTTTTGCTAAAGCATATGAACTAAATTCCTAATAGACAGATGTTCCACTTACATAGAATAATCTTATTCCAAACTATAGCAAATTCACGTCTTTGGCACCAAAGTTGTTCATTCTAGGTTCTGAAATTTGACCATCAAACACTCGCAGAACTTTAACGGAAAGATATTTCTGTGACGACAACGCTAGAAGTCAACGTCAGGTTCATCAAACAAACGTGACCTATATATATACATTTAATGAAAACTAAAAATCCATCTACAAACTGGCCAAAAGATGGTAACAGAAATCTTTGTTAATTTAAACTCCGCTTTTTGTATAAATTTAAACGTTTAAATTAAGGCTTGTTCTTTCTCTCAAGACAGCTATAATTACTTTTAGATGAAAAAAGGAGAGCATGTTGTGGGAAATGGTACATGTGCATTTATGTACTAAATAAATGAAGCAGCTTATAAAAGTATATCACGAAGAGTGGTTAACTGAGAGATTAATTTTTTAGCTGCTTATATTAAAATGTAAAGTATTTTTTTTTTCTTAAAGTTTGTTTCTAGAAGAAAAGGAAGTTGGATCCGGAAAATTAAGCATACTAACCACAATGGTTGGAAGGTCAAAGTCTCAAACCAGAACGAAAGAGTTTACAAAAACGAAAATTTAACATTTTTACCAATGTGTAGAAATAGTATAGTAATTACAACTTACGAGTCAAAAAGTCGGCTTTAAAATTAAACTCTATTTTGAACTGGTCAATGAGAGAGAGTTATTATCATTGTCACCAACTCTAAGCAATTTCTCTAAAAGGCGATATAATTCTTACGACGTACCATCAACGAAATATATTCCAAATGAATGTTTCAAACTCTTTTTTTTGTTGAACAATCCATTATTTAAACTCTAAATAAATGAGTTAAAGGCTTCGTTGTTGGTATTTATCTCCTTAAAATCAACACTCCATTATTCTGCAAACGATTCCACCTAAACATTATGCAACTCAAAGTTCTTCCGGAACTCATCGATCATATGACAAGTGATGCCCTTTAACTCATGTATTGGTATATATTAGATTACTTTCAAGCAAGTTATGGAGCTGGCTGAGCGTTTTGCGAGGCTAGTTCCTTACTTCTGACATCATTTCAATTTTTGTTACCATTCTATGTTCTTATGTAGGACGCCTGTAATAGATGAGCCGTAGAACAAATCCAAATTCACAGAGGAGAGAAAGAATAATTATAAGAATCCAAGAGGTCTGTTTCCGTAATATATGATTAAACATAATATATGCCAATGATAATTAGATGGATCCTTTGACTTTCTTAGACCATGTGGGACGGATACACACACATACATTTTTTTTATATAATTCTAGTATCTGGGCAGCCACATTCTCAACTATCCCCGGAAGGGGTCCAGCGCCCCAACGGAAGAGATGTTAAATCCGTTGTGGCCAAGGCTCGAACCCGGGTGGCGGGCAGTACAGCTGTACCTCCTTTACCACCAAGATACGAGCGCTTGGTTCACACACATACATGCATGTAAATCTATATTTTTTCTACTATTTCTCCTTTAACTGGACATGCATATCGGTAGCTACTTAGTTAAATAGAGGACGACAAATAAACTATAATATTCGCTCACAATTCACAAAAAGACGTTCGACTCTTGTTAGGAAGAAGAAAACTAATAAGATATTATATACGTTAATGCATCTACAAGCGATTTGATTTTAACGGAGAAGAAGGAAGGGTGGTGTGTTGCTAGTCTATATAATGTGCGTGCTTGAAAACGACAGATATGCGCAGGGCCGGATATGGGTTCAACCCTGTGAAATATGGCTTTGTTTCCCAAAAATTATAGAGATTTTTTTATATAGTTTAGTTTATAGATTCAAAAATATTTGTAAAAAAAAAATCTTTTACAAACTTTTTAAAAAATTGTTTCAGACTCTCAAAATTTCAGATCCGACTCTGGATATGCATCGTGCTGTGCACAATCAACCCGAATAATAATGATAAAAACAAAGATAAATCAACCCAATATTTTATTTGGGAGTGAGTGTGAACGAATTGCGGATGTGAATTTAAAGAGGTCGCACCCTTTTCAAAGTTGCTAAGAAAAAGATTGGCAATTTGATGGATGATCCCCCTACACGTTGGTCCCATTTAATTTTGGACCTCATTGCTTTTACATAATTTTGAGAATAAATACAAAACATATGTATGCATATACTTCAAGAATCCAACCCATATTCTGCATATCACAATTGTTTGGCTTTATATTATATTTAAAATTCAGAACTTTAACTCCAATCCACAACTTTAACGTTTAATATATCGCAATAAATTTTAAATTTTAAATTTTAAGTTATAATGAGTATTAAAAATACTTTACATTATATTTAAAATTCAGAACTTTATATTGTGATTAGAGTTTTTAGATGCAACTACATTATAAAAAGGTATATGAATTTTTCATTGAAATTGTAAGTCACTATTTTTAATAGATGATCGATTTGTTTTTTTTTACTAAAAGAATATGGTGACATTGGTGTTAAGTAATACACGCAGTCTCTTAAAAAATAATATATATATTCATTGATCATCATCCCTAATCGGGTGTCGGAATCTTACATCGCCGGTTAACCGAAAACGACGGTTCTAGGTTACAGTTGCAGAAACAACTAAGAATCTACCACAGATCTACACTAGTTAAATTAAACGATGCAAAATTTTGTAAACTTAAAGGTACATCCATCTTCGGTGGTGTTGGTGCTATCACGCCCTCTCAATATATATATGGTAGATAGTTACTTAAAATGAGTTGAGCCAGATCACAATTCATACTGCTAATCTAGTTTTCTGGAGAGAATTAATACTACTGTATACTTGCATGTGAGGAGAGTAGATAGCTAGGAGGTCAAACTTAATTAATAAATCTAGCTAGAGTTTCACGATCCCTCCTAGTTAACAACTACGAGAAAATAGCAGCTGGGCCATATTGCACGAGAAAATCCTCTAATAATTAATACTGTATATTTGCATGTGAAGATAGTAGATTTACATAACACACATATTCATATTATCGTATATTTTACGTTATATATTGCAAAAGTAAATAAATTAAAAGGAATGAAGAAAAAATTGGACCATTTTTGGCCTCTTGAATTTCCTTTTCCCAAACGTGTGGGCGAAGTGTGGGACTATTTTGTACCTTTGTAGACTTTTTATTCTATGCTTCTTTATTGCTTGTTTTGCCTTTACCTAAACGCCGTTTTTGTTTACTCGATTTCTTCCCTGTTTCCAGTTTTAGTTGATTTTTTGGTTTGTAAGATAGTAGTCGTAAATATTTGTGAAAACTTCGTTTTGGAATAATTATTTATATATAATATTGAATTAAAATAGATGGAAAAATGTATCAGACAGCAAAAACAAAATAAACAAATATCTGTTTAAAAACCAAAAAAAAAAAAACTCTAGATCTTCGGCATATATGCAATTCTTTCAGTTTTTGAAAGTTGAAATATAAAGAGAGTTAGATGGTAAAAACTCTGTAAAGTATTAAAATCTTCGTTATGTTTTAAAAACTCTATAAAGTATTAAAATCTTCGTTATGTTTTAAAATTATAAATTTATTGGTGATCCGCACTTCAAACAGAATTTTGTATATCACTACAAGAAAAACGCGTTTTTATAGCGGACGAATAACGCTATCTAACGATAGGATAGCGGTTTGTTAAGCGCTGTATCATCGCCCGTCATAATAGGTCTAACACTTTAGATAGCGGTTTTCGCACTGCTATCATTTATGATATACCATAGCGGTTTTATGCATGCTATTAAATATTTTTTAATAGCGTATTTTATGCGTTATTGTTTCTCTTGTTAAAAATTAAAAAAAAAATTGAAAATAATAAAATTATTTATAGAAATTGCAATTTATAAATTTAAATTGATTTATAAATTAAAATTGTATTACAAAAATCTAAATCTAAATAAAATAAAAAATCCTAAACCCTAATTAAAAAAAACCTAGATCTAATCTTCTCAGCCACCATTGTTATCTTCTACGTTCCAGATTCAACTTCTCATGACACTTGCGGTCG
>NC_027756.1:757659-769626 GCF_000695525.1 Brassica oleracea var. oleracea
CCATAGAAAAAAGCAACTACAATTCTTTTAAATTCTTTAATTTGCCTAATTTTAAAGATAATATATTATAAAAATTTAAGAGTTATGTTTATGATTTTGAATTTATTATTTTGTTTTATGCTTTAGAGTTTAGATGTTTCTGATTTTGAATTTGGTGATTTTTTAAATGTTTGAAATTTAAGGGTTATGTTTATGATTTAGGGGTTTGGAGTTTTGAGAGTATAAGGGTTAGATTTTTTATAAGTGTTATCTTTTAGTTTTTCTTTTATTTTATTAAAACTTGAAAATATGAGATTTGAGATTTTGAGGTAAGCTTTAGTGTTTATGTTATTAGGTTTAGATATAGGATAAAGGGTTTAAGGTTTGAAAATATGTTAAAGATTTAGGGTTTGAAATTTAAAGTTAAACTAGATTTTTGAAAATATAAAATTTTAAATTTAAACTTAACATTTAAAATCAGAATAGGAAATATTTGAGATTTAGGATTTGTTTTTATAGTTTAGTGTTTAAAAATATGTTTAGAATTTAAAATTTTGTTTAGGGTTTAGGGATTCAAACAGGTAAACATAACGTTTTGAGTTATGTGCTATTAAAAATATGCTATCATATCGTTTCTCACCTGAAGTGCTATGTAAAGTATGTAACAAATTTTTTTTAAAAATCGGTCCAGCTAAAGATAGCGTTTGCATTTCGGAAACACTATCTAAAATTAAATGATATATCAACCATAGCATAAACGAAAAAAACGCTATCCTATTCCGCTATAAAAACCTCTTTTTCTTGTAGTGTATGTATCCAATCATCTACTCATTCCGTATCAGTTTTACTGGTGTTTAAGGATTTTGATTTAACTAGTGTTTAAGAATTTTGATTTTGTTTTAAAATAAGTGATGTTCTCACAGTTCTAGGTGAAATTTAATGTCATTTGAAATTTTTGACCAATTATAAAATACTGCATCTTTTTTTTTATTGGTTAAATTAGTTTTATTTAATGTTATTTTATGTAACCAAAGCCAATTAAATAAAAGTTTATATTTTTTAAATATTTGTACAGAGGGAATAATATTCTAAACACCACGTAATCCAAAAATTTGTCTCTGAGAAGATTTCCTTCGTTTGTATGTTGTCTTTAAGATTGTCTTGAACATTGCGTTCTTTTTGCCTCGAAGTCGAATCACTCATCTATGAGTTCGTTGTAATCAAGTACACTTTTGTTTTTTAAGTAAACTTCTTTTGTTCTAACTAACACAACCCACATAAACTAACCGTCCGCTAGATCCAAATTCATCCTAAGCAACAATCAAATTAATAATTTGTTTACTTCAAACTAATTAATATTGAGTTACACTATTTTTAGTAAATATTTGTTTTTCTCAGATATGTAGTTAGGAAAATATCGGGCCTAAATGTATATACATCAAGCCATCGTTTTTACTAGTTAGTTAATGAATTCATGTTAGAGATTCAAAAGACTCATACTTTAAATTTTCAGAAATATTAGATAAACAAGCTTGATATTTTCTTATTAGTTATAACTCTTTTTATAAATGAATACAAAAAAATATGTACATATTGAACTTTAATAGATCAAACATCACAAAGATATTACTTTAATAAATTTACATTATAAATTTAAACGAATTATTGTAAAATTCAAAAGTAAACTGACATTATATCATAATTTGAAGCTATGAGTTGAATGATATATTATTATAACTAGTACAAAAAGAGAAAATTCTACTTTATATATTTATAGTTTATACATTTAAATTTATAAGTTATGAAAGGTGGTTTCTTGGATTTAATAGTCTAGTAAAATTATTTTCATATATAAATAAATATAGCCCTAAGGAAAAGGACCTTCCAGCTGTCGGTTTCAGAGTCAACTGGAAACATGGCATCTTCTACTACTTCATTGACCAAAGTTCTTTCCACATCTTCATTAAATTATTTCTGTTTATATTTTGATAGACAGTGTCGACAATGAAATTAAGAACCTCATAAAAAAAAATCTAATCACCAGAAATGTGTAACGAATTGTTGACAAAAAAATGTGTAACGAATGACAACAGCCAGTTAGATGTAATTTTTGAAAATTAAATACACTTGTAAGATGTTTTGAAAAAACACTTGTAAGAAAAAACTTAATTAAGATGATGCTTTTGAAGAAAAAAAATTGTGGGATTAATTAACAAGAAATGATTATATAAGGTGTAAGATATTTAATTATGTGTCAGCATTTACTACGTCACCACTGGTTAGGACACAGTCAAATTCCTTCATTTTGATAATTTTATGCATAATACTAAAGGAACAATTGTTGTCAAAAAAAAAAACTAAAGGAACAATTAAATTTAAGAGAATAAAAAATATATACTAAACAAATAAGAATGGTGGATATTCCACTGTTCTAGTTAAGAGTTCATTAATTCTTTTGTGCCAGAAGAAGATATAAATTTTGAGTATCAAAAATCAATTTATTAAACAATCATATAGATTAATCGAGAAAAGTGTTTACAAGAGATATATAATAAAGTGCAAATAAAAATTGATCAAACGTAAATTTTCATAAAACGATTTAAGGAGGTAATAAAACATATAATATTATCAGTTGCATAATCATCTATATAATCTTTCTCATAAGAAATCATTTACAATGATTTATTGAATAAACATATGAAACTTCCTTTCAACAGCTTCTAGAAATAAATAAAGGATCCTTGATAGTATTATTTTGAGAAGCCGAAAATTATATTTCGTCTGTAAAATTAGTATATAACCCATGTGTAGTTAATTTTTTTTTTTTTGAGCCAGTGTAGTTGACATATACTATATTAGTATATACTCTCTCCGTTTTTTTTAATATAACTCGTTTTAGAGAATTTTTTATGTTCCAAATTATATGATGTTTTCGATTTTCTATGTAAAATTTATTAACACTTAATGTTATATGACCAATGATAATATAACTTCTATTTTATTATTGGATGATTTGTGGTTAGGTAAATAATTAATGATGTTTTTGTTTAGAAAATATAAAAAATTAATGATTTTTTAATCTATGTGCATAATTTTAAAACGATTTATATTAAAAAACGGAGAGAGTATATGCTTTATTTCACGCTTCATCGGAATTAAGAAAATAATAAAAGAGATCAAACGGTCTTTAATTATGTACACAACTATGTATATATATCTGGCAAACCGGCTCTTCTACCATCAGAGCTTCGCAGGTGATGAAATATCTGCAGAGTATCTATACTAGTATTGAAAACTTTAACATTATGCGTTTTAAGTTTCGTTTGTTCTTTGAATTATAATACTGTAGATAAGAGTTTTATAAACATTTACAATATACACAGAAGTTATGAAGAAAACATCAATGCGTACGTGTAATACGTAATCCATTTAGTCAATATTAATTAGTATATACATTTTATGTGAATAATTTCACGTAATAACATTTAAAGAATATAACTGTATTGGTACAATTACCTGAATTGTGAAACTCTGTATATATACTAAAATTAATAGAAACGAATCAATACAGTTATACAGATATCAAATCTGAATCTCAATTAATTTACCAAATCGTAATGTAGATATAAATATAATAACCTAATGACCTTGCACGACGGTCTTCTCTGAGCTCGTTGACGATGACAGATATTAAAAAACTGAATAGTATTTGATTATTATCATATTCCTATAATAAAAACTATGCATTAAAATGTAAATTATAAAAAAGAAGAAGGAAAGAGGCAAAAAAAATGACGGGTTTAGTTGACAAAAAAAAAAAAATGACGGGTTTAGACTTGGTAGTTAGCTCCGGCTTCAATGAATGGTCAAGTGGGATTAGGTTCTTTTTCTTCGGGGTCCCACTCCTCTTTATCGTTTCCTCACCGTCCGATAGTGCCACCGTTATGCCGTGCCGTCAACACCGTTGACTTCAAGACAACGCTTCTCGTCTTTTACTGAGACTAACGTCGTCCTTCTCCGTCAACTTTCTCCTAACGGCTACTTAACGGATATCCGTCCACAGTTACGATTAATCTACGCTCTACATGTTTATCTCCACGTCACTGACTCGATCCTACCCCTTTATCTTATCTTATCTGGCGTCAACGGTGGATGCATTTTCTTAGTTACATTTTATTTTACACGGTTCTTACTTCTTAGGCTGCATCCAAATTTGCTTATTTATTAATCTAGGAGTATCCTGGTTCAGACTAATTTCCAAAAATGTGTCAATCTATGAATTGACTATTTTTCAAATATGCAAATGAATCGTTAAACAGTGGTTCATATCTGTATAAATGTCCAATTTTCAATATTTCATATAAACATAAATTAATACACTTTGAAAATATGGAAAAACAAACATAACTACCATTTAATTGAAAATATTGTCAAATTTTGAAAAAGCCATTAAATAAAGAAACCAACTGCAATGATTTTACCTTTTTAATATCACGTATGCCAATTACGTGATAAGTATAAACTAAATCATTATGCAAATTCCGAAAATAAAATATTAACTAAGTATAAAATAAATTCCGAAAATAAATATCAACTAAGTATAAAATTAAACACAACAGTTGCTTGGTCATTTCAGAAAATAAATAATTATATCGGTGGAAGTTATAACATTTGACAAAAGAGTGATCCCTCGTTGAAATAGAAACCTTTAGCTAAGACTTTACACAACTTAATTAACCTTATATCTTTTGTCTTTATATATACTCTCTCGTATTTTTTTCTCTCTACCTGTATCTCCCATTGTCTGCAAATGGAAGAACACTCTCAAGATGGCCGTGAAATTGCGTTCTTACACTCTGGTGACTTTCTCCAGAGAGATTCCACCTCAAAGGATCATCAACCAAACGAGTCTTCGGTGGAACATCATCACAAGCAGTCCATCAAAGAAGTTGATTTCTTCGCCGTGAAAAGTCAGCCGTACGATCTTGGCCATATGAGAACTACGATCGTTGGATCTTACGGTTTCAACGTAAGGTTTATGCATACAAAATATATATACATATAATTTTGGACGTTGTTCATCACATAGACTTTACGTCATATAGGACGAATTAGCTCCGGTGAATTCATGTCTTCGAACATCAAGTGATGATGATGTCAATGACAAAACCAAAGCCCAAGTAAGTATTTCTGAATAGTTTATATCCATTCAATCGAATTTCATTTGAGTCTATTGAGAATAATTAAATTTTAAACTCAAGCACAAACTATTTTGAAAAGAAATCAGAAAGTAAACACTATTTTACACTCACTTATTTGATCATTTCGCCAATTTTAAACTCCATATAAATTATGGTTGATTCTTGTGTGTTCACAATTTTTTGTTTGATTTATGCTTTTACAGTTGATGTTATAATTAAAAATAAATTACAGATTAATAGGCTGAGATTGGAGCTAGAGAGGCTTCACGAGGAGAATCACAAGTTGAAGCATTTATTAGATGAGATAAGTGAGAGATACAACGACCTCCAAAGTAGAGTTTTGTTGGCGAGACCGACACAAGTGGAAGGTCTTCAACAACACGAGGTACTTAATTGCTTAAATCATAAAATGATCATATAATAATTCGAGTTATTACTAAATAAAATTATATACTTATACTCCATCTGTCCTTAAATATAAGATGTCGTAGTAAAACACGGTTGTTAAAAAAATTGATTTTTATATTAAATATATTATTAAAACTATAAATTAAAATTATTTAATCAATTATAAAATAAAACTTTTAAATTTAATTAGTTACACAGATGTTGATAAAGTTAAAATTACCTAGAAATATAAAAATATTTTATATATTGGAACATAAAATATTTTTTAAACATCAATAAGATTAGTGAGATCATTTATTGGTCTTATGTTGCATCGGGATTGATGGCACTGGACTTAATTATCGGGGTTTTATATTGAATACATGATTAATATACGCACCTAATGGACGTAGTTCATTTTATAATTATATTAAATATTCACATATCCAACCAATATGTCAAAATTTTAAAAACATAAGCGAATAATCAAATTCACCATTCATTTAGCAAAATATTAAAAAGGAAAAAATAAATAATGACTCATCCAAGACAAATTTATTTGTTTGTTTGTCTAAAGTTTTTCAAATTAAACATAAAAATACAAAAATTGGATTTTCTCCCATAATTTAATTTGATAACAACAAGAAAAAGGATGGGAAACAAATCCTTAGAGAAAATTTTAACAATAAAGCTTGGAAAACAAGAAAAAAAAATAAAAAACTAGTGATTATGGTTTTCATAATAATCACGACGACCATGAATGCTTCTTCTACTAATTTTAGTCCATTTCATATCTTTGGGTTAATTAGTCTTTGTATTCTAGTTAAGAGATAACTAGAAGTCTTTTTAATTTCATCAAAATCTGCCCCTAATAAATTTGTTTCTTACAACTGAGATTTAATGGAGAACTAAGTTTGTAATTTTTGAGATATTTCAGACTAAAAAATATAGTCTATTAAAACAACAATATGATCAATTGATATAAGTTTGGTCCAACTATTTTAATAGAATAGATTATAACTTCTTATTAATTATTTAACAGAAATATTATACAAAAAAAAACAAAAATATGACTAAAAAACATAAATATAAAAATTAAATTTCTAAAAAATGTAAAATAAAAAATATATTCGTCCTTTTAAGAGCGGATCAGAATCTAGTTGTTAAATAAAATACTTGATTATGTATATGAATCATTTGAGTCTTTGCCTAAATTTTCTTCATATTTTTTATTAATGTGTTAATTTGCACATTTGGTAGGTTATCCAAAGTGTGTATACATATATATATATATATATATATATGTAGGTGTGCGTTTATATTTATACCAACACTATGCTATATTTTTTGTTTTCTGGTGTACTGTAAATTCAGTCTTTTTATTTCAATTTTCCTAGGAAACTAATCTTTCTAATTTTTGTTTGACCCTTAAAAAAGGACATACCTCAAGCTGTTTCTTCACAAGCTCTAGAGGATAGAAAACCAATGGATATGAGCAATGATATTCCGGCCACCACCTTGAAACGGCGGTCTCCGGATGACGTGGATGATCGTGATCTGCACCGAGATTCACCAAAAGCTCCAAGATTATACCAAAACAAGAGTGCTAATCATGAAGAACAACAAAACCCTCATGACCAGTTACCATTTAGAAAAGCTAGGGTTTCCGTACGAGCGAGATCTGATGCCACGACGGTAACTTTCGATCATGTTACTACGTACTATTCTTTTATTTTTCGTTACATATGATTTATTGAGAAAATGATTAAATGTGATTATTTGATAGGTAAATGATGGATGTCAATGGAGAAAATACGGTCAAAAAATGGCCAAGGGGAATCCATGCCCTCGCGCTTACTATCGTTGCACCATGGCCGTTGGATGTCCTGTCCGTAAACAGGTTAGTAATACAGTTATACCTTTGATAAATAAAACTATATAGTTATACCATATAAAATAATGTTTAATCTGATAAAAGTTTTGATTTATTAAAAAAAAAAAATTTATGATAAGTTTTTTTTTCAAACGAAATGTATCATAATTAGAATATCCCACTGATTTATGTAGTAACAATGATATATACAATGCTTACTTGAATTCACATCTGTAGGTCCAACGATGCGCCGAGGATACAACCATCTTGACCACAACGTATGAAGGAAACCACAACCATCCTCTTCCACCGTCAGCCACCGCAATGGCCGCAACCACCTCCGCCGCAGCCGCCATGCTCTTATCAGGCTCCAACACCAGCAACTTCCACCAAACCCTCTCTACCCCCTCCGCCATGTCGTCATCATCATCTTCCTTATACCAGAACTTCCCATACACTTCCACAATCGCCACACTCTCAGCCACCGCCCCTTTCCCAACCATAACTCTAGACCTCACCAACCCGCCTAGACCGTTACAGCCGCCGCCTCCGCCGCATTTTATGAGCCAGTATGGTCCCGGAGCGTATTTAACAAACGCTAATCAAACTAGGTCTATCAATGATAATTACCAGCAGTTATTATTACCTAATTTATCGGGCCCACAAGTACCACCACGTGACATGGTCGATACAGTTAGAGCTGCGATAGCAACGGATCCGAATTTCACGGCGGCGCTTGCGGCGGCGATCTCAAACATCATAGGTGGAGGTAACAACAATAATAATGCTAATACTAATGATAATAATAATAATAATAATAATAAAGTTGATGCAAAAAGTGGAGGGAGTAGTAACGGAGATTCGCCACCGCTTCCACAGTCTTGCACCACTTTCTCCACCACCTAAATTAGTATCCAAGTACTATATTATCATGTTTTTATCTTATCATTACTACTACGAGCACACACACATATATTTACGTTGCATCTTCAGTTTTCTTGTGTATATTACATATGTAAACATATACATATGAATGATATGGAGATGGTTGAGAGCTTAAAGGGTTTTGTTTTTGACCAAACTCGATTTTGGCTATTGTTTGTTTGTTCTTTCTTTTTCTGTATTATAATATTCTTAGCAACGATATGTATATACTTAAATATTTAATGCTAAAAGACCACGCTGTTGAATAAGTGTATGTCATATGAGTTACGTTTTTCTTCTATACATCTACTAAATAAAATGCTTGCACTAGCCTCTCCATTGTCGCATCCTTACCTCAGTTGCTACTCGATCACTGATTGTGGGATCATATTTTCGTCGTACCAATGATATGTACATTTCTTAAATATTCACGGTCTGATCGACCATTAGCGGTTTGATTTTTGGGTACACGAAAAATCTAGACTGGTCAAATACATTATCAGTTGTAATCTCAGATTCCCATTCCATGGTGGCCTAGTGGTAGGCGGATACCGGCGAGTTAAGCGACCCGGGTTCGAAGGCACCCCACTACGGCTAAATCACTAGGTGGCCACGCGGATATGGGCTTGCTTTAGGGCCCATTTGAAAACCCGGAGAGAGGGTCCATCCGTGGGCTGCACCTCCCCTTGGGGATTAGTCTGGGCCTCGGCCTGGGATACCCCAGGTTAAAAAAAAAAAAAAAAAAAAAGTTGAAGTATATTTTTTTCTGGTGTGTTTCCAAAAAAAATGATATACCACATTTGGTGAGAGAGAAACTGGCGGAAAGATGGACGTGTGTGGACTCGATCAGGTTATTCAGAGCTCACGTCTCATTGAGAAGTCTATTATTAGAAATTAAGTCTCACTCATCTTTAATTGGAATAGATTTAAGTAATATATAAGATATAGGGAGTGTATTCAATTGAGAGTTTTAGGTGATTTATGTCAAAATGACAAATCCGCTGTTATTGAAACATGAATTTAAAAAACTCATTTAAAATCCAGTGTTATTGAACTTGACATTTTATAAAGTACCCTGAAATCTATTGTTATTGAAAATATTTGAAGTTGTGGAATTTTAAAGTTTTTAAAGGATTTTATAGTGTTTGGGTGGAGTTTCTTAGTTAAAAAAAATTAAAACTCAAATTTCATAGTTTTATGTGATATTCTAGAGTGGTTTAACAAAAATTATTTTATTCTCTGCAATTCCTTAAAATCATATAAAACCTCATTAAAAATAAAATCACCTCAAATTTAAGATTGAATATATCCCCATAAAACTATTACTAGATTATGATCCGTCCTTGAAAAGACGGGTATACTTTTATTTTACATATTTTTTAGATATTTAAATTTTATATATGTGTCTTTATATAATCATATTTGTATTTTTCATTGTAATATATTTGTGTTTTTCTTTGTAATCATAAGTAAATTTTTTTTTAATTATTCAAAGAAAATATTTCACTTTTGAAAAGGCGGATATATTTTTTATTTTACATATTTTTAATTTTTATGTTTTTCTTTGTAATTATATTTATGTTTTTATTTATAATCATATCTGTGTAAAGTAGTTTTCAAATTATTAAAAATGTGGTTTCACCTCTTTTCTGTAACCTATTTGAATTTTTACTCTTTTCTGTAACATATGTGACTTTTTAATTGCTAATTGTTTTTTGCTAATTATGTAATTTTGTGTGTATGATAAATTTTTTTACCGAGTTTTAAAATAACCAACCTATTTTATTGTCCACCCAAATTGACAAATATATAAAAGTCAACATGTATATGCACAATCATACATATATAGTATGCAACCTTATTAGTTTTTGTAATAGAATCAATATTGAAAATGTAGTATCTATTTTATTTTCAAATTAAACATTTTTGGTTCCATAAATATATATTTGATAGGTTTTGGTTTAAAAACTATTTGGGTTGTTGTCAAGAGAGAAAAAAAAAAATACTTGGGTTTATATAAGATATTATTTGGAGTTCCTTGGAGAGCAAAAAATTAACTAATGAGCCTGTGCTTATTCAACAAAACCCGAACCATTATTCTCATATACACCCAAATTATCTACGAAATTTTTTGCCATTTACAAAAATTGTTGTCTTTATAATAGGAGTTTAATTGGTTGTAGAAGGTGGTTACGTAAAATATACAAAATTCGAAACTGAGATTAGTAGGATAGATTTGGTTAATTGAAAAATAGGAGTTTTATATCTCTGTGTCCTTAGAAATAGGACATTAGTGGTTATGGAACTGCTTTATTAATTTTTGTTTACGTGTTATTTAAAGAATTGTGCTGAAAAGTAGGATTTTAGAATTTGTGGAACTGCCGTGAAAATTAATAGTATTGATAAAGTTATATAAGCAGATATATTTAGATGCTGTATATTTTTTAAATTGGACACAACTATTATTAATGGGACATGTTCCTGTTTTAATAGTATTGATTGTCCATAATACGTGTACACAAGCTGGAGAGTCTACTCCAGAAATGCCCATGGTCTAATTTCCACAACAAAAAAAATTGAAACCTAACTTGTCAAATTTTTAGAATATGATTTTTTTCTGCTATTTTCTAAAAAGGTCCACAAAATGGATTAACGGATAAAAGTGAAGTTAGGATAAACACCAAACCTAACTTGCCAAATTCTTAGAATAAGATCATTCAGTAAGATTTATTAGGGAAGTTCTCAGGTCCTTCTTCTTCTCCACCATCCCTAAAGCAAAATACATGAGTAACTTTGACTTGTAGCCAACGGAAGTCTCTAAGAGCATCTCAAAAAAGGAATTCTATTTTGAAGTTTCCAAAACTTTATATTTGAAGTTCAAAGGTGTTCTTTTACAAAAGCAAAACTTCAAAACTATTTGTATTTTATATTATGGTTTTTATATTTGTCATAACTAATTTGAATTCATAAAACTTTTATAAATAACTAGCACATATATAAACATATTACAACAATATTAATTAATAAAATATTATATTAAAATATAAAATTTTAAACAAAATAACTTAATTAATATTAAACTTCAAGCAAAATACCATATTATTTCATAAAGTGATTTTCGTAATGCATATATGATCTACTAGAGCATTTCGAAGTAAAAATAGCTCTCTTCGTTTTTAATTTGTAGATTGGAGATAAAAATTGTTGAAATCGGGAGATATTTATACTCGTAAATACATTAGATCAGAACAAGAAAGTAAAAGAGAAACTTAAAATATTGCTAAAAGACTAACTTTTATCGATGATATTAATACTCGTGAATATATTCAATATGAACAAGAAAGAATTGTTGAGATAAGCATGAAATAGCTTAGAGTACAAGCTACCTAATCCTATTGTGTTTGAATTTATCTAAAGGATTAGGAAATAGAGTTGTGTTAATCCTAATGAGTTTAGGATAATTATAAAGTTATATAAAGAGATGCAAGGGTGTTTGCATATCTTATGAGTTTGAGAGCTTTAGTTTTTTTTGAGTTATTTTCTAAAGCATTGAGAGAGTTTTAACAAAGCGTTCTTTGAGAAATATAGTTCTTTGATTCAATA
>NC_027756.1:773100-820946 GCF_000695525.1 Brassica oleracea var. oleracea
CAACAACAACAACAACCATCTTCAATTACACAAAAAAAAATTGGACAATATTTGGAAATTTTGACGGTTCTGGATCAAACTTACCTGACTATTAGTGTTGTTGTAATATTTAAATCTGTGTAATAGTTATGTCTTCATGTAATTTTTTAAAAGTTTTTTTGTTAAGTTTCTTTTGTATATTTTTGTTATCTAAATCTATTTTAAAATATTTTAAATCTTCTTTTAAAGTTTTATTTAATTTTATGTGTAAACTTAAATTTTGTAAACAAAACTTAAAATATTTATGAGATATAATTTTTATAAGGATTAGAATAATAAACAAGAAAATATTTATGAATTATAAATATGACGTGTAAGGGATCAAAATACAAATAAAATATGAAACTTCAAATTTGAAGTTGAAGTTTTGAGTAGTGAACTTCAAATATAGAGTTTCACTCTTTAAAACTTCAAATTTGAAGTTTTGAAGTTCATTTTTGGAAAGCAAAAAACTTTATATTTGAAGTTATAGAATGTCTTTTGGAGATGCTTTAAGGAAGTCAAAAGTAAAACAGGTTTTGTGTTCTTTAATAAAAACAAGATGGAAGTGAATTGTCACCAATACTTTGGCCTCGTCTTGTTCAAGAGTTATAGAGTGTATATATATATATGTTAATTAATAAAGAATCATACATCAGTACTGTAGAAACAAATGGCTTATCATCAAACAAATGGTTTATCAATAAAATGAGTTCAGACATTGGCTCAATTTCTTACATTATTCAGGAAAGCAAGCTATATGGAATAGGTATTTTTTCAAACTCTTGCGCCAAATCGGCAACACAAAAGTCATCCGGCAAGTTAGCCATCTCTGGATCCATCTCTTGAAAAGTATCATCTCCAAGAAAATCTTGAAACAACTCATTGCCAGTAGGAGGATCTGTGGCTTGTTCTTCCATGGTTTGATCTATCAAAGGAACATCGTCTTGTGCCTCAAGATGTAGCTGACCAGCTGAGTTTCTGACGATATTGTCCTCTTGTTGTTGAGTCTTCACAGGAACCTTTGGGAGCTCGTTGTTCTGTTGTTGTTGATGAGTCTCCATAGGAACCGTTGGGATCTCATTGTTCTGTTGTTGTTGAGTCTCCATAGGAACTGTTGGGAGCTCATTGGTCTGTCCCTTATATTGATCATATGGCTGAGCCGAGCATGGAACATTATGGGTGGCATGTCCAAGAATCTTGTTTTGCTGTTGAGTAAGAGGCAAGTTACTCAAATGTTTTTGCTGAACAGCCAAGACATCATTGTTCTGTCTCATATACTGATCATTTTGAGCCATACTCAGAGCAGAAGAGCCAAATATTTTATGATCCAACATGCGTTGAACATAGGGTTGAGCTGAGTATAGACCCGAATATTCATTCCATTGCTGCTTCTCCTCCATGGCTTGAGCCGAGTGTGAAGTACCCGTCTCTTGTCCCAAAAAATAGTTATGGCACGGCTGTGTCTGAACCTCCATAAGTGAGAGATATGTTGCTTGTCTTCCACGTATACAATGTTGCTGCTGACCTGAAGATTCTCCCAAGAACTTACCACAAGAACTTAAGCTTTGATGTTGCTCCTTGCTTCCGTTCATTGAGAAGAATTGATGTTGAGAAGGCAAGTGACCCCAATACTCATTCCACCGTTGCTTTTCATTCAATCCTTGCTGAGGATCCATCGTCTCTTGTCCTAAATATTCACTCCATTGCTGCTTCTCCTCCATGGCTTGAGCCGAGTGTGAAGTACCCGTCTCTTGCCCCCAAAAATAGTTATGGCACTGCTGCTGGACCTCCATAAGTGAGAGATATGTTTCTTGACTTCTACGTATACAATTTTGCTGCTGATGTTGCTCCTTGCATCCATTCATTGAGAAGAATTGATGTTGAGAAGGCAAGTGACCCCAATACTCATTCCACCGTTGCTTTTCATTCAATCCTTGCTGAGGATCCATCGTCTCTTGTCCTAAATATTCATTCCATTGCTGCTTCTCCTCCATGGCTTGAGCCGAGTGTGAAGTACCCATCTCTTGCCCCCAAAAATAGTTATGGCACGGCTGTGTCTGAACCTCCATAAGTGAGAGATATGTTGCTTGTCTTCCACGTATATGGTGTTGCTTCTGACCTGAAGATTCTCCCAAAAACCCACCACAAGAACTTAAACTTTGATGTTGCTTCTGGATTCCATTAAATGAGAAATGTTGATGCTGAGAAGGCAAGTGACCACAATACTCATTCCACCGTTGCTTCTCATTCAAAGTTCGATTCTCCATCATTGGAACCTTGTTAGGATCCATTGTCTCTTGTCCTAAATATTGGTTTTGGTACTCAACCCTATCGCCAGAACCTTGACCATATAGCTTCATGTGTCCAAGAATAGGGTTTTTCTGCTGACCATAAGACCTAAAGTCTTGATACTTCTTCATGCCTCCATTGAATATTGGATAGTTTAGGTCGTGACCCATAATATTTTGATGTTGAAGAGCCAAGTTTGAGACAGCCTCACCAGAACAAGACCCAATCCACTGCTCCATGCCCTGAGCTTCATGAGTCTCCACAGGAGCAGCAACACCATGATGAACGCCGGTCATATGGTTTTGAGAGTTATTCTCTACCAACTTTGAACCATCTAATTCCCGTCCAAGTCTGATCACTATAGGTGTGAGTCTTGGAGCATATTGAGCATTGTCTTTACGTTTACGAAACCGGATTCTACAGAGAGCCAGTTCTTGAAATCCCGGTTTATCCAAAACAAACTCATGCATCACCCAACCGGTCGTGACCCCATCTTTCTCCGTTTCGCTATTGGCTTTATAGCTTATAGTCTTCAAAGAACCAACCCTAACTCCATCTTTATTCTTTATATAATTCAAAAGGCCAGTCGTCTTCCATCTACCTGACTTAGCAACCTTCCTGCTCGGTCTCTTCGAGTCAGTTTTTTTAATTGCTGATCGTTTCCTCGTGACGAAGTAAAACCACAAGTTCTCATCGAAGCTAACGTGTCTTACGTGCTGAACAAGCCAGGGTTCTTTCTCGTATAGATCATGCATGTCGGTTATGAAACTAGGTCGTTTGTTTTTCTCGATTCTTTGGCGAAGGATGTTGATGAGATCAATGTTTGTGGGACCTTGAATTTGAGAGCCTCGAGTCATCTTCATGAGGTTAAGATCGTTTCTCAAGGACGGTATACAAATAATGAGAGAGTAGCCAAGAGGGTATATATAGTAACAGTGTCAGACCTAGATAAGATATCCATTATTGTATTGTATTTGGTTTACAGAGGTAACATGGAAAAACTAACGTGTGAAAAAAAAAAACTAACGTGGATTTGATATAATGATATATAGAAAATATGCTGATTCAAAGAATAATTTACAAACGCGTAACAAAATTTATTTAGAAAACCTAATTTAATTAAGGATATGAATTTTTGAAGAGTCGAAATAAATAGACCCCAAATACTTTTGGAATGTCTCTCAGGTTGACAATTTGTTGCGAAAATAACCTGGCAATGTGGTGAAGCAATATCCCAAAACATAAGCACTTAGCTCTATAATCTAGTGTTGATGCACCACTATACTTTTGGCGAGCAAACCAAATTTCAAACAAAAAGAGTTTTTATACAAACCATTTTTTATGACATAAACCAAAAGTTATTAACAAGACGCTTAGATAAATTCTGGAATGCAGAGCAAATTCAGAGAGAGAAAGACTTTTCCTAAATATTATACTTCTAAGAATCTCTTAAATATTGTTCTTACATATTCTTTTTAAATTGTTTTCAGATATTAAAATTTTGGATTAGTGCTACGCAATAGTCACACTATTTTACTGTATAATGTAAAGAAAAATATTCGAACAGATTCTTCCAAGAGATGATACTTGTTAATCTTCTGTAAGGAGAAGGGAGTTTATTTGATATATTTTTGTTGTGTTCCTTTGTCAGTGTGGTATATACATTATGAATGAGATTGACAACAAACTAAGCCACTCCAATTTTAATCCACCCAAAAAAATTTTGCTACTGTTTACCACTTTTAGGCACTGGCAAGTGGCAAGTGGCAAGTGGCAATTGAGGAAGCTGTAAATGAGATCCAAGGGCGGTGGTTTAGCAAATACATTGACACTATGTTTCTCAACGCATATTTTGTTTCTTAATCTCTATGATTACGCAATTTGAGTATGAATGTATCCCTTAACCAATGTATCACTAGACTAGACTTTTATTTTGTTGTTATAATAACAAAAGTATAATTCAATTCAAGAACACATGAGACAGTTTAAAAGAGATATCCTAAAAACAAAAGACTCAGTACAGTAGTAGTACCCAAAATATCAAAAGAGAAGCGAACGACAAAAGCAAGAGAATATTGAAAGCTCTCTCTCTCTCTCTCTTTAAAGTTTTCTACCTGGGCTCCGGAGGCACTACTCTCAAACTCCTCATCCACTCGCAGAAACTCTCTTCATCAAACTCTATAAAACTACTCTTTAGTTTCCTTCTTTGCTCCGCCGTCAACCTTCTCACCTGTGGAAATCTTGCTTCCTGCAACATATATACACATTCAGAGGAAGACAAAGCAATCAACCAATCAAGATTTCAATGGCTTACCTGCTCATAAGGAGGATCTTTATGCGCTGGTATAAGCCGGCAAACAAAATATCTAGCCTGTGAACTTCCCTCCTGTTGTCATAAACCACAATACCCACAAGATATTAGCTTCGTTCCAATGTAGATTACTAGATAGATACCGAAACGATAAGAAAGTACCTTGAATGCGAGAATGCGCGGTGCTGGAAACCGGAACTCGGTTAATTCTTCAGCTAACGTTCTGCAAGCTGCTAAAACCGCAGCGCTCTTCACCTCATCAGCAGACAGTTCGGCTCCCTAAACCAACACACAGATGAACAAAAATGCTTCCGACAAATATATTATTATTGCATGAACATTATGCAAGACGAGAGAAACTTACCAACCAAATAAATACATCTGTGCCATGGTCAAGAATAACAGCTTTATCCGACTGCATCGAGAGATCATACGCTGGTAGCTCCTCGAACGTGCCTCCTTCTTGGTGCATCAAGCAACGTGGAGCCACCATTCGTAGAGACAGATCGAAAGATGCGTTCAGAAACAAGTTCCTTAGCACCGATCTTTCATCTTCAGAACCAATGATGTTTCCTAAAAGAGGACCTCTCCTAAGATGGAAGAGAAGCTCGGGAAGACAAGATAGTTCCTTGGGGAAGCTATAAAGCTTTGATTTCGGCACTTGTGATCCAAATTTCAAAGGAATGTCTTTGATTCTCTCGTCTACGGTGGCACGCATATCGACTGCGTCCTTCTGAGATTTCGCTATCAAAAGAGTTCTCTTGGAGATGAGAACCGCAGCAGCTTCGTCTACAACACTCTGAAGATACGCTGAGACACTATCAACGGTTGGTAGTTTGAACGTGATCACCCGAGACACATCTGCTTGATAAACATCTGAATAATGGAAAGCAAACTGGAAAAAGACGTGATCGCCCTGGATGTCTCTCTTATTCTCCATCGAGATAGAGAAGCTTTGTGTCTCTTCGACACTTAGCATCTGAATACAAACAGCTGGATCACTCTTAAACGTCTCGTGAGTTTCTGAATATGCTTCTTCGCCAGGTCCAATCACCTGAGTTATACGAATATCATCGGAGCATCGAACTTCAAGCAGGCCGTGTGAACCAGCTGCTCTAGTGGCCGCCCTCTGCAAATCCACGCCAAAGGCTTCACCAAAATCATCGTGGAGAACCAAAACACCACCTGAGGTTTTTGCGAGTGGCTGCAGGACAGGAACTCTGAGAGGGCAAGTCCCAGCGCACAATATGTCCACGACCGTGTTGTGTCTGTGAGCTTCACGCCCTAAAGTCTCCATCCATTTTATAGCTGTCTTTTCCATGTAAGGATAATTTGGATGGCTCATGGAATGGGGTACTGATCCGGGTCCATATGTTATGGGTCCACCAGCGCAAACGATGATTCTACTGTTACCTCCTGCTCTTCTGACCACTCCCCGAGACATTTCTGCAGATGGTCCTTGAATTATGGCCAGAGCAGCCTCAACAGCAGTTCCAAGGCACCTGTCCCTAGACGCTTCAGGAACATTCAACGTGTATGGTCTTAAGGACGAGAATATCTCATGTGCTACCTTCAGTGATGCATGCATTGGTGACAAGTATACACCGGTCCCATAAATCAGCGATTTCATCGACTCTGCAGATGGTGATTTAGCACCAGAGATAACATCGGCTGAAGCTACAGATTCTTCAGAGAAATCGTATATCGAAACAGTACGGCCATACACTACAATCCCAAGCCTTGTGGTTTGTGGAAGCGAGTCTACAAATGCATGCAAAGAGCTCTGCAAGTGCTGAAGGTGTGGTTCATCTAAACACTCATCGATAACGAGAACGACTGGTGCAGATGTCCGAGAGTCAGAGGCAGGAACAAACCCAGGTCTCCTGTTTCCAGTCTGAACATAATCAACCAGAGGCAACGAGAGTTCTGGATAGTTACGCAATTCATCCTTGCTCATAGCCACATATTCACCTTTACTCCCATTCATTTTCTCGCAGATAACACACTGCCATTGCCCTGAACCAATTAATATGGAGGTGTAAGGATTAGAATACGCTCCACAGTGTAGACAGCGATGTGGATCACGTTGGATAATCTGAGGACCAGGACTAATCTCCCTCCCCGCAGAAACTATAGCTCCAAAACCCAAACTAGCTACATTGGCTAGCTTCTTCTGCCTTAAAACCTACAATAACCAAGAAAAAGGACACAACTTAGCAAGTGACATTACGAGATTATGAACACCAAATGTGAACTATAAGGATAAGAAAATACTTTATTGGCAGAAAACAAAACGTAAGGCGAGTCTGCAGCAATAGGTTCCTCCATTCTAACAACATCAGGAAGATCACGCTGAGATCCAGTAGAAGACCCGTTCGAGTAATAAGAAGGTGTAGACACGGGCAGAGAAGAAGCAGTGGCCGAAGAGTACCCCATAGGCTGAGGAGTAGCTGGTGAGGTACCGAAAGGCACAGCTGCTGGTTTAACCGGAGTGTTAAAGACCGGAGGACCAGGGGGAGTACTCATACGAGGAATAGGGCTCCCCGTTCTGATAGCATTCGAAGGCGACAACAGGTTTGGTGAATGCATGTGGTCAGGTCTGAAGCTTGGTGGTGCTTGAGGATACCTAGGAGGTGTAGGTGAAGGTACTACCGAAGGAGAATGAGAGAGTGGTTGTGGTGATGGTCTATCTGGCTCTAATGGAGTGAGAGTCCCCAGGTGGTTAACCGATCGATGTGGTACGTTAGCCATCTGATTCCAAGTTTCACTACTTACGAAATAGGTTCTAGCAAAGTAAGATCACAATCCACAAGATGAACAGACTAGGACTGTACTCGGATCGAATCCAGATCAAGAATCTGCAGAGAATTTCTCAACAAGATCAAAAAACAAAGTTCGAACAAAATCCACAATCACAATCCACAAGCTGAATGTTTCTACAACTGTATCCAGATCACGAATCTACGGAGAATCTGAGCTCAAAAGATCAAAATACACAGGAAGACTGCGAACGTTTCTCTACTTACGAACAAAGTAAGATCGCAATCCACAAGCTGAACAGCCTAGAACTGTACTCAGATCGAATCTAGATCAAGAAACTACAGAGAATTTAAACAATTGCGAAATTCAAAATCACTAGTTCGTTCGTTTCCTTGAACTGTATCCAGATCACGAATCTGCAGAGAATCTGAGCTCAAAAACTCGAATACACAATACGATTGCGAAACCTATCCTTCTAACCAAAACCACAAGTTCGTTTCGTTCCTTTTGATTGAGAAAATCGACTTACCAGTCCCCCGATTCGTATATCACCGACGATCTGGCGAAGTGTATATCAACCTCGCCGCGAAAGGCTGATCGGAAAATCAGGCGGAGATCGAGAATTGAGAGAACCCCTAATCGCGAGATTCGTAAGACGAATTTTTGACTGGCATTGAATTTGTTTCTAGCTTTGCAATCTCACGAGACTCCATTTTTTCACCTTTCGATTTCGTCTCCTGTGTGTGTGGGGGGCAGTATCGTAAATTTTGACAGATTCTGGTCATTCTACTCACCGCTCTTTGCCTTGCTGGCACAGCCGTGAGATTCGATTGGTTTAAAAATATAACGCCAGCGCATTGCATGACGTGGCTATAAACGACGCCGGTTTGGGATCTCTTCAAAAAAGCAGTGAAACAAGTAACGCTACGGTTAAAGACTGATACTGACCTACTTAGGGAACAAGAAAGGCTTAAATCAAACTCCAGTATAAGTTGATGTGGGATATATAACTTAAAGAAAGAAACAATGAAGAAAAATATTTTATTATTATATAAGTTATAAAACCTCACTGTTAATTTGTGAGATTACTATCTGTTCGCAATTTATAAAAAAAATCCTTAAAAGAGATGTTGGTCCTCAGTTAAAGTTTATGAAAGTATTGTTTAGATGCTCGACAAATTGTAAATTTAGAAGAAATCAATCTCACAATTATAATCTTAATGCAAGAATATGGTTTCTCCTCCCTTGATCCATTTCGAAGAAGTGTAATTGGACTGTTAAAATATGATAGTACAATATGCTAATTAAGCATTTAACACCTGTTTCTAATGTTTTCCTAAGATATATAAGGCTTAATATTTTGCTAGTGTACCGTACTTCATATCAATACAACAAACATATTCACATCATTGACTTTGATTTTTAACAGTCCAATTTATTTCAATATCAAACAACAAGCATATTCACACCATTGACTTTGATTTTTCAAATTAAAATAAACTATACTATCACGTCTTTTGCTTTGATTCATTGCCTCTCCATAAACCTAACTTTTCCAGATCCCATACAGGGCAATCAAGTCTTAAGAATACCTTTCTGGATGTTGTATCCCATCCTACATGGAGGTAAGATTGGATGACAATGTATATCAAACTCCAATGTAAGTTGATGTGGGGTTTATAATTTAAGGAAAAAAAAATGAGGAAAACTATTTTTTATCACATAACCTCAGTGTTAACTTGTGAGATTATTATCTGTTAACAATTAAAAAAAGAAAACAATTTCTAAAAAATGTTGGTTGTGGTTTAAAGTTTATGAAATTATTGTTTATACGCTAAATAAATTTATAAAATTAGAATCATAAGTATAATCTTAAAGCAAGAAGGGTTTCACCTCCCTTAATTAGACCCTTTTGGAAGAAGTCTATTGGACTGTTAAAATATGATAGTATATTCTAAGCATATCAGACCCATATTCTAAGGTATGAGACCTAATCCATGTATAAGTATATCTCGTTAGAGTGTAAAATACTTCGATGTCAGTACAATAAGTATATTCACATCATTGACTTTATTTTCAACTTAAAATAAACTATACTAGCACGTTGTTTTTTGCTCTGGTTCATTGCCTCTCCATAAACCAAACTTTTCCAGATCCCATATATATCCAACCCCTTCACCAAACTAGTAGGCATTAAGAAGAATCAGAGCAACCCTTCATCGAGCTATATTGGACAATACCAGATGATGATAATAGACCCACCACGAAAAACGAAACTAGGAAATCACAAGGTATACATTAGTGTGTAAAGGCCAAACCCATGGCAAATATCCAATTGTAGAAAATAGTGATTTATGACTTTTTCATGTGTTAATAATGCTCCTTATGTCACAATATATACATAATTGTGTTAAGGCCAAACCCATGGCCAATATCATCACAGTGATCACCATGTGATGTTGATTTGTATAAAATAGTGATTTATATGACTTCTCATGTTCAATACTCCTTATGCAACCAAAAGAAAAATGTTTTAAAAATTGCATTCTAAACTTTATATTTAATTTTATTAATTAACAGTGTTTGACAAAAATAACAATAATTAACAGTGAAATATTTTATTAAATTTTTATTTTTTTAAAAAATATTAGCTATAGAAAATAGTGGATTTATAAGTTCCACTTGTATTTTTAATATGGTGAAAAGCCGGGGAAAAATATTAATTTGAAATGGATAGGTAGGGTAGTATTAACTATCCAAGTGTACATTCACCCGAGGAATCAATGGGTCCGACTGGTGACCATCCGTGAAACAAGAGGAATGAATAAAAAAGGAATGTACGGGAATAAAATACCAGGAATGAAAAGGAATGGTTATTTCTTATCAAATTTGACAAGGAATAATTTTGTTCTTTAATTCTCTACAAAAAAGGGAATGAAAGGGAATGAGAGAAAATTATTATTCCTTGTGAATGGTAATTTTTTTTAGGAACGTTAGGGAATGCATGATTCCTCGTCGTTCCCTGGTCACCATTCATACCCAATAATTGATAATGAGAAGTGGGAAAAGAAAAGAGAGATAATTAGTCACCTTCACTAATTATACAAATATTTGTTCTTTAACTCTACAAAAAAGGGAATGAAAGGGAATGAGAGAAAATTATTATTCCTTGTGAATGGTAATTTTTTTTAGGAACGTTAGGGAATGCATGATTCCTCGTCGTTCCCTGGTCACCATTCATACCCAATAATTGATAATGAGAAGTGGGAAAAGAAAAGAGAGATAATTAGTCACCTTCACTAATTATACAAATAAACTTTCATTTGGATCAATGGTCGTATTAAATTGTGTTTGAATCTTGTAAAATACTTATGATATCAGTTACAAAAAAAAAAAAACTTATGATATCAATATATATTCTGATTTTGTCGAAAAATAAACTTTCATTAATCAATCATCATATGTATGCATATAAATTGCATGTGGTCCAGAATATCGATTATCATTTTCCATACGTGGCATAGTAGGACCCCACGCTATCAAAAGCCTATAAGTTATTTACACACCCCACCAAACACCAATCACACTTCTTCTTGTCCATTTGTTCAAACCTCAAAACTTTTTTTTTTATCGTTTTAAGTTAAATAAAGATTACATTTTAATCTAATTTGTTGTTCTGGAGATTCCTCCTTTCTTGGGAAATGGAGAACCAACCTTTAATCAGTCCTCAATCACGTTACCCCCTCCACCCCATCCCTGAAAACCCCTCCTCCTCCTTCTCCGCCGCCGCCGCCGCCGTCACAATCCCTCACTCAACCTCAACCCCATCTTTCTCCCAAGAAACCATCCAACCACACCACCACGACCTCGAACAATCCGAACCAGACCCAGACTCCTACTTCAACAACCCTCGTCCACTCCACCGATGCCGCACGGCACCCGCCATGGTCATCATCAAAGACCTCACACGCAACAAATCCACCTCCTCAGAGCCCAAGAAGCCTTCCCCAATCTCCAAATCAATCATCAAACAAGCCATCTTCCTCCTCCTCGTCTACCTAACCTTAGGCGTCTCAATCTACTCCTTCAACAGAGACCACTACTCCGGCGTCGAGACGCACCCCGTCGTCGACGCGCTCTACTTCTGCATCGTCACCATGTGCACGATCGGCTACGGAGACATCGCCCCGTTGACTCCCTGGACCAAGATCTTCGCCGTGGTCTTCGTCTTGTTCGGGTTCGGTTTCTTGGATATTTTGCTGAGCGGCGTCGTCAACTATGTTCTTGATCTCCAAGAGAGCATGATCCTCACCGGCATCCAAATGGGCTCCTCGAGAGGGAGTCATAGATTCTCTGCTAAAGACTATATCATCGATTTCGAGAAAGGGAGGATGAGGATAAGGATGAAAGTGTTTTTAGCGCTCTGCGTCGTCGTTTTGTGTGTCGGAGTTGGCGCGCTGGTTTTGCATTTCGTCGAGGGGCTTGATTTAGTTGATTCGGTATACTTGTCGGTTATGTCGGTCACCACGGTCGGGTACGGTGACAGGGCGTTTAAGACGCTCGAAGGGCGGCTTTTCGCCGCGGCGTGGCTGTTAGTGTCGACGCTCGCGGTGGCGCGTGCTTTTATTTATCTGGCGGAGGCGAGGATCGATCGAAGGCATCGGAGGGCCGTGAAGTTCGCGTTGAATAGAGAGATTACAGTCGAGGATTTGCTCGCTGCTGATACTTATCAGCACGGTTTCATCAGGTACACAAACTTTATGTTTTTTCTCCGACAAGAAGTCTCTCTTGCTTGGTCTGAATTTTTAAAAAGTTTGGATCATTAGTTTATACTTAGTGATCTTGAGCTGTTTATGCAATTCCTAGGAACTAATCTTGAAGCTGCAAATAACTTAAAAGATACTGTGTTTAGATTATGTTATAGGTCAAAGAGATTTAATCAGACTAATCAAATGTCAATCTTTAAAATTTTCCTTGCAAGCAACAATTAACTATAAAAGTGTGTTGAATTTTTTAATTGGGTTGTGTTTGTTTTAGTCTTATCCAATGAGTTTAAGACAGCAATGACTAAGTACAAGTGGTTAATCTTCTGACCCTTTTATGTATGCTTCTTTTGGTGTGTGTCTCAGTAAATCAGAGTATATTGTGTTGAAGCTTAAGGAAATGGGGAAGGTCAGTGATAAAGACATTAACCAAGTTGTGAATCAGTTTGATAAACTTGATCCTAATAACTTGGGGAAAATCACATTACCTGATCTTTTGGGAGGTCCTTTGTGATATAAAACATACTTTTTTTTCGTTCTTGTACAATTATATTTTTCATTTTTTTTTAAAGAACTGGACATATGTAGCAGCACTGATTCATACAAAGAGTTATGTCTCAGTTCAATAGAGATGATGTAAATGTGTAATCTTTTTATGCTTTGCATAAAACTGTGACAATGTCAATACTCAACAAAATGGATAATCCTACACATATCCATAGATAGTTCTCCAAAAACAATATATATTTCAAATAATTAGCCTGTTATTTTGGATGACATCACCATGAGTTTGGTACTTTGGTACGATATAAAACAGATGCATCAAGGGGTCTCATATATCAATAATAAAAAGGAGTCTTGTGGTTATGGAGATACGCTTATCTTTGTCACTGGTGAGATCATTGGGTGGAAATAGAGGCTCCAAAGTTGCGGCTTTTTGTCTCTTGAATTAGTAGAAAGGTTGGTTGACCAAGTCTCACATCCTAATTCATGCACAAAAACTTTAGCACAAAAAATAGTATAGTAACATTGAATTTATTATATTTTCATAATTTCAGTCTTATCCTCTTTTTTAAAAAATCAAACATACTATCAATTTATCATTCAAATAAAAAAAGCAAGTTGAGAGTTGTTAAATGACACTACCCTTACAATGCCTACAGATAAAACACAATATATTATCAGTATTATTGATAGGTATGGGTTAAGTTTCTAGGATATATAGTAGAATATGTTATGTACGATGAATTAAAAAAAAAAAAAGTCAATTTGGGTGATATTAAACAAAAATGATTTTCCCCCCGCAAAATTAGAACTTTATTAACTTGACAAAATAGAGTCTGATACAAAATCGGTGTTAGTCACACAGGCGGATGGAAATAATAATTAACAAATATTGTATTCACAATTAAGTGTTATAATCACAATTAACAACCTATATGTGTTTTTAATTAGCTGACTAGTGATTGATTGCTCTAGCTTTGAATAAATAGATAAACACGACTATTACTATTTCGTTTCGATCATAGATTGCATGTTGGAGACAATATTTCTGTTTTCGTACGTCTCGTATCATCGTATGGACCGACAATAAAGAATCACATAAAGTTATAGCAAAAGGGTAATGTAAATGGGATCCACATCTATATATCCATTTACTTTGAACGGATCAAATGTATGATCTGTTGTTCTTCTTTAATGATTTAATTAGCACTGTCGTTGTTTGTTGCGGATTGCTTGTAGTTTCGTGTTGTACTAACTAGAAAATACGTGTATTGCCCGTATCTGTGACAAGAATATACGTGTAGTGCCGAATTTGTGACATGTAAATAGATCTCTGTTTTCAATTGATTTACACTTATTACAAGTCAACCATTACATGAAAAATAGATTTATTTCTAGGTTTTTAAATAGATCTCTGTTTTCAATTGATTTACACTATCTGTTGTTTATTTCTAGGTTTTTAAATGTTATATATTTAACTGGAAATTTTGATAGATGGAATCTATAATAGTTGATGCGTTCAATCAACCGCTGCTTACTCACTACTCGTCATTGTTCTTTAAAAAAAAATGGCGATGATAACATGGACCGATATAACCAAAGAAAAGAAGTTCACATTTATCAAATCTGGTAATAGGATATCAAAGCTGCTAACACATTATCAAATAATGTTATATGCTAATTGATGTCAATTATCAAATCCCCTCTAGTGCGGTAGTGCCGGTAGAGGAAAGCCAACATCAGTCCACAAAACTTTCCTCAAGACCAACAAACTACTCGACAATCTACAACTTTCTTCAAACCTTTGAATTTTCTATAGCAGAAGCCAGAAGGAACAAAGTCGCAGATACTAACCAAGGATGAGTTGGCCTATTGGTTAAAACTCTTGGATCATCTAACAGAAGTCTAAGAGGTCGTAAATTCTTCCTAGTAAATGAAAAAAAAGTTACTCAAGAACACATGTACCAATCATACATAGCTAGAGGCAGAGCATCATGGTTGCAGACAGAACCAACTATTCTTGGATGCCTCTCATGTTTGAGCTTCTTGGCTCTTTTAGCTTGATGAAGTTTCTATTAGTGAAATTAAACTTAATCATATTGACTCGAGTAGAATGCTCATCTTAGTTTTTGTAGATTCAGAGCAACAAAACTACATAAACAAAAATCCAAACGCAGTTGAGTAATGCAAGCATCTCCATGTTCAGGATCTTAACAACATTTTAATGTCATCATTAATAGAATAATAGTAAACAAACCAGTAAAAAAAACAAAACAGAAACAGAGGGATTTAATTATTGCTCACAGTAGATTTTTAAAAGTGAAAAAGATAGAGAAACAAGCATAAGCAATGATATTAAATCATTACTTAAGCTTGAGGTTTGTCCCACTTGAGTGGCTTCACGACCTCCCAGGTGAAGTCAGGGTCGTCCCTTCCGAAATGTCCATACGCCGCCGTTTTCAAAAACCTCCCATTGCCTCCTCTCTTCAAGTCCAAGTTGATCGTCATCATCCCCGGTCTGAAATCGAAGCTCTCCTTCACGATCTTCAGTATCTCCTTGTCTGGAATCAACCCTGTTCCGTAAGTGTCCACGAAGACAGACAACGGCTCCGGCACTCCAATGGCGTAGGAGACTTGAACAAGAGCCCTACGAGCCATCCCGTTAGCGACCACGCTCTTGGCGGCTTGCCTCACGATGTAGGCTCCGCTTCTGTCGACCTTGGTCGGGTCTTTCCCTGAGAAAGCACCTCCTCCGTGAGCTCCCCACCCTCCGTAAGTGTCGATGATGATCTTACGTCCGGTTAAACCGGCGTCACCGTGCGGTCCACCGATCACGAACCGGCCTGATGGGTTGAGGTGGAAGATGGTTTTGTCGTCGAGGTACTTCTCCGGGATGATGGGCTTGATCACGTGCTCCTTGAGGTCACGTGCGATCTCGTCGTTGGTCACGGTCTCATCGTGCTGGGTCGAGATGAGGACGGTGTGGACACGGACCGGAACCATAGCCCCGTTGTCGTTGTAGTACTCGACGGTGACTTGGGTTTTGCCGTCTGGTCTTAACCAACGGCAAGTCCCGTTCTTTCTCACTTCAGTAAGCTTAGCACCGATCTTGGTCGCTAGGACATGGCTCAGAGGCATGAGCTCAGGGGTCTCGTCAGTAGCGTACCCAAACATGTGTCCCTGGTCACCAGCTCCAATGTCTTCAGGCCTCTTGGTGAAGTGACCGTGAACACCTTGAGCAATGTCGGGACTCTGCTGCTCGATGTTGACAAGGACTTTGCATTTGTCAGCGTCGAGACCGACGTCGTCAGAGATGAATCCGATGGAGCGGCAAGTGTCGCGGACGATCTTCTCGTAGTCGACGGTGGCTTTGGTGGTGATCTCGCCGAAGACCATGACCATGTTGGTCTTGGTGCACGTCTCGCATGCGACTTTGCTGTCGGGGTCTTGCTCGAGGCAGGCGTCGAGGACTGCATCGGAGATCTGGTCGCAGAGCTTGTCTGGGTGGCCTTCGTTGACAGACTCAGATGTGAATAGGAAAGTCTCCATTTTTTTCTCAAAGCTACAATAAGAACATAAGAGAGATTACATAAGCAACCCTCATACACAATACCACAAGTAGAAACTTTTTAAAAAAATAAAAAGAAATATTTTATCCTACACTCAAAAGTGGTGACATAAAGCTAGAGAGAGATTCCAAAACAGCTCAGCAAAACAAAACAATGCATCTTATCTTAAAAAGATTCGTTGCTTCTTATCCTTATAGATTCCCTAAAATGGATTGTGAGAGAGTCACAGCACTAAAATGAACTTAAAAGCTGTTCATGTACAATCATTAACTAGGAATACTTATTCACGGCTCAGACTTAATACTACAGATAAACTAGCTAAATTCAAAGCATACACACAGACTCGATGAGAAAAAATCCAAATCATTGTAAAACAGCTCAGCAAAACATTATCTTAAAAGATTCGTTGCTATTTATCCTTATAGATTATTCCCCAAAATGGGTTGTGGCAGAGTTTATATAATGGAGATTTATTTATATAAGCTTAACAGTTCATATGCAATCATTAACTAGGAATACTCATTTATAGCTCAGACCTAATACTACGTCTGTTTCACTGTAACTGGTAGTTTTAGGTTTCCAAAAACAATTAATTTTGTACATTTGCTATAAAAAAAAATAATATTAATTATATATATATAATTTCAACCGATAAAAGAATAAATTTTACCTAAAATTAATAAATTTTGTATTGAAATAAAAAACTGAGACTTATTTTGTAATTCTCTAAACAAACGCTTAATATGAAACGGAAAAAATAGCACGGATAAACTTTTGACTTAATTGAAGTGCATTTAAAAATAGTAAAAATAGCCAAATCCAAATCTTAAGCAAAAACATGAACTCATCATCATCAAGATCCACTATAATAGATACCAGCGAACAGATCCAGATCGGAGATAAACCTAATACCTAGATCTGCGATCTCACAAACGAAAACACTCATAGATTCGCCAATAGAAACCAATACAACACTCATAGACTCATAACGGCATCGCAGATCGTAGATCCGGCGTAAACAGTTAGAAAAAACTTCAAATCTGGATCGAAAAATGTCATTTCATCGCAGATTCAGAATCGACAGAGGAGGAAGAAGAAGGAGAGTTGATATACCTTTGGGGGAATAGAGAAATGGGATAAGGAGGGCGATACAGATCTGAGTTTCTCTGTGCCTCTCTTAAAGCCAAAATCTTATTAAACACCGAAGGGAAACGACTCGGGGACGATTTGTGAATGTAAACGGCGTTGCTATTTATAGAAGATTAACTGCTAACTGTTGACTGGCTACCGAACCTGTAGGTTAACTCAGCACCTCTTTAGACTTCATCATGTATTGTTTACTTTTACTTCTTCGGCTTATTCGGCTAATTAAATTTATATTATTTGTAGTTTTAATAAAAAAAACTTAAAATTCATATCAAGTTATTTTCCTAAGTACTACTATAGTACTATGTGACTGTGACTAGACACACTTGTTGATAAATAATAAAATGTCATCATGGATCTAAATTGTTTTCACACACTCACCAATATGGTAACTCCTGATATGCACCTATATTTTTAGGTAATAATTGATAAATCAGATATATTACTGTAATAATTGAAACACAATAAAGAATGTAAATCTTGTATACATGAGTTTGAGTAATAGGCAGTAAATGTCCATTTATTTGACTTCCCATATCTTGGTCTCGCATACATAAACTAACCCTAAAATTAAAATGATAGTTTTCAATCAATATCAACTTTAAATGCTTTTATGAAACAATTACAGATCAATTAATATGTATATGAGTTGATACAATAAGAAATTTTTCTATATTTCAGTTTATTTTAATTATTCGAGCCTGATTAGATTTTTGATACTGCGATTTTTTAGCCAATATATATTTTTAATATAGTTTATGATCTTTGCTCATCAGTATTACCTATAAACATTAAAATAGTACAACAACCAAAAAAACTTATTTCTCGCAACTATAAAAAATAATTTGAAGTCATTTCCTGCCTATTATATTAAGGATAAAAAGACAGGACTACAAGAATAAAGTGGGACAGAAACTCTCATGAATCATGACTTACTTTAGGAGTAGGTGAAATTGTAATAAATTGTGTCATTGTTGAGAACAAATGATGACCATGAGATCTCTCATTAAACGGTTGGATTTAGATGGATGTCTAGTGGCATATTTGACCTACCTCACTTACAATCATGCTATTCTTTATTAATTATTTAATTTTTGAACTTATTTTGTTACAACTTTTAATTTTTTAAAGTACTGGACAATATATTTTCAAAAAAATCTTTTACAGAAGAAAATGAAATATTTTTCGAACTGGTAAATAAAATATAATAGCTTAAAATTAAAATAAGTTTGACTTCTTTTAGTAACTATAGATAAAAAAAATGTTATAAATTTTAACCAAGTTATCCGGCACATGTATATTGTATAGGAATATTATGAGTAATAGTAATATTTTAGTTTGTAATCGATCGATTTCTCAATTAACTAATGTAGCTGGACAAAAGGAATTGAAAAATGTAACAACGGGGAGGTGTCGGTAGCCCAACCAATGCTACAGCCTACAGGTTTCGGAAGTTTCGAAACAGCTCGGCTCGGCTTATCAGCTGAATTCGTGTGGGTAGCTAAGTTTCCACACGTATCTGTAGTGTGGTTGGTGATGTACCTACCCAATTTTTAATTTAGTATCGTAGGAGAAAATGATATTTGCTCAAGGCATGATAAACCTGTTAACTAAAACAACAAAACCTTTGGAGACGGTATTAAGTTTTGATCTAAACGTGGTTGTGGAAATGGTTTAATTTCGTAAATCGTTTAAAGAGTGAATTTATGAGTCAAGATTTATAATTTTACATGCTAACTAATCCAAGCATACATTCGAATTCAGATTAGTGATATATAAGATATTATGCAGGTTTTTAGGTAGTAATGTGTAAGCAGAAATAGAGATGAGTAAGACTAGTTTTGATTCTAAATGCTAAAATATCAACGAGTTAGAAATTATATCGGTGTTAATATGTATAAAAAATTATATGATTTTGATTAAATTGTTTATTGTTCTTTGTGGCAAATGCATGCACGTCAACACTAATCCATAGTAATACTAAAAGCTATAAACCAATTTTTATATCAGAATTTCATTTAAGAGGACAACAAAACGTGCTTAAATTACTATCTACTGGACGATATGAATCATGTGATATACTTTTTTACCGCTGGAACTTGCATTATATTTAAAAGCAACAAAACGTGCTTATAATGTAAGATTGCTCCATTAGTTGATGATGTGATATATTTTTTACCCCTGGAACTTGGAAGCCAAATTTTTCTATGTTTTTGGTTAATGCTAAGCTTGTTTTATAGATCATTGAACTAATTTAGAGGGTCAACTTTGAGTGCTACTAGATAGATACATGACCAAAAAATCGTAGAAAATTCTAAGTCGTATAAGTGAACTACGTTGAGAAAAGTAGTTGGTAGATTGCATTTGCTGCATGCTAAACTCATGCACACAGAAAGGTTTGACCAGTGTTGAAATGTCGTCTCCGTTCGGATAAAAACAATCATCTTATATAAGTTAATTTGGCGTCCAGGATCATTATTCTATAATCTAAACTAACATCAAGTTCAAGTTGTGAGTTTAATAAGTTCTTTCACCAATTTAAAGATTGTATTTTTTTTAAATTCCCAATGTTTTTGTTGTCTTATAAAAACTTATTTTCTTTTAGTAATAGTTGTATGATTAGTATACTTTTTTTTTGATATAATTAGGAACCGACAGCTTAATTAACCACAATAGTACCATATAGTACTACATCCACTAGTATGAATCATAAACATACCATACAGTCGACCGTTAGTAAATTTTAAAATAAGATCAGCATTAAGTTCCATTGTTAATACAAATTTAAATTCAACTAACGAGTTATTGAGCTATAATATACGTACCAATGCATTGTTTTGCTAATGCCATAGAGATTTTTAGCATCATAACTAAACTAGTTTAAAATCACATACGTGAGTCATACCAAACTTTTAAGAGTATAATTCTTGCTTCGGCCAACAGATTTGGAAGAATATGCGAACAGTGTTATTGGGTTAATCCTCCCAATGAACTATTGAATAAATTAATAAAAATGATCAGAGATTTGGTCACCAACCACAAAATTAGCAAATGAACGGACATAAGCAAAACATGATGATTACATGACAGATCTCATTTGAGATAATTTTGAGTTAAGTTTTAAACATTTGAAACATCGAATATGTTTTCTTTATTTGTGAAATATCAAGGTTGAGAACATTCCATCGTAGATGTTCTAAGAATATTACAAAGAGAATATAAAATACAAGCTAAATACAATTCGAAATTTTAAAAGCGTTTGTGTATAAAATTCAACATATATTGAGATCTGGACGGGATGTAAGGGTCGAAAAAGCCAAACACAAGTATTACAAAACTACTATTTATTAATTTCGAAAGATGTGACGAATATAATTTATTAATGAACCGTACTTAATTGATTAGTAGTAACATGAATAAGGAAGGTCATGTGTAACGTTGATATTTCGTCCACAAAGGTCCCACCCACATGGGGCACAATTCCATATTACCGATCTTTGAGCAATAATGTAACTATCAAATTGGGTTCAGATCCATGATCCCACAATTTAATAGCCCACCGACCGACAAAAAAACACATCTCTTATCAAACTTTAAACCAGAAAGCAAACCCGGTTTACTCTTAACCAGCAATCAAAATTGGGTTGGTACAAATTACAGTTCTTTGACACGAACCTAGCTGTTAACCGGAGAATTCAACCATTTGGATTCCACGTCCCGCCACAGCGATTTGGTATCTGTTTCTGCATATACATTCAATATAACATGTTTGGTATCTGTTTCTGCATATACATTCAATATAACATGTTTGGTATGTGAGCTACACATGGCTATAGAGAAAATGGTAAAGTTAATGAGAGTATTAATGCATTTTTACTTACTCATCAATGGCTTTAGCATCGAGAGCCTCTGGCTCTGGTACACTTATGACTATATGAGCGTGCTCGACCAGTTTGCCGTCTTTGTCTAGACACCAACATCTCACACGTTGATCAAGACCTGTTGAGAATATCCACTTCACGTCCATCCACACACCTTCATCGTTATCAAAAATCAAGAATCAGTATTTTCGTTAGGGAACTGGTGAAAGATAAGCTTGTTGGTACCTTTTATGGCAGAGCTATGAGCTGATGCAACACCACCACGGTCTGTAAGCCTGATACTGTAACTTGGGGCTTCAGATTTGTTGGCAGGGCTATTGCTAAGGATGTTGAAGCTAAGACAATGAAGGGCTTGATCATCACCTCCGCTAATCACATTGAACATCAAACCATTGCCGTGACTTGGAGAGCTGCTGGAGCGGGAAACATGAAGGCAGTTGACGCCAGATTGATGAGCATTCTTAACGACATGTGAAGGCTTTATCTCGCTTGTATCAGGAAGAGAATCTGCACTTTCGTTGGTATCGTTTTCCTGAGGAACAACACCATTTGCTGGATCTTCCAAAGACGTGGCCGGATCTTCTTCTGCAGATTCACTAACCGAGTTACTGCTACTGTCTTGTGTTCTCTTCGCGCCTAACAGTTTCCATTTCCTACCACCTTGGCTTCCTCTTCCAGTTCGTGGTCGTTTCTGACAATCAATGAACTTCTCTATATGGAGGCTCGATACTTGCTTCACAAAAGCTTCTACACTTGTAGTTACATCCCAAAAGGCTATGCTTCCATCTGTGGCTCCACTGATGAGAAGATAAACATCACTAGATGATGTGTTATTATTACCTGTCATGTAAAGTTGCCGAAAAATGTTACACAATGGCTTATTTTAGAAAAGGTCAACTGATAGAGAAGTTTTAATGTCAATGGCTAAACCTTCATGTGAGGGATGCAGAGGCACAATGACGTGCTGTAGTGACAGAACTGGAGATTTCAGAGGAACCAAAGACGCAACATCAAACCTGAAATTTAGAGTAGATCAAAATGAAACACACAGGTGAATATCAAAGTCATCAAACAAGTAAAACACTTTTTCTGGTTACCATAATCTATGTGGCAAGACCAGGGCTCGTAATGTAAGGGTGGCATCAGAGCAAGCCACAGCGATAAAACAGATAGTTAACCTGAAAAGATGAAAACACAAGATTTCAACATCATCTATCGTTGATGGGTTCAAACAAAGTAAGTGAAGGCTGTCCCTCTGACCTGGAACCAACACATTTGACTAGAAAAGCAGTCGTAGCCATGTATCTCCAGTCATCTTCATAGTTTTCTCGCCCCTGGTAGGAGTTGGATCTTGATTCTGTGACGTTAACGCTAGTATCTTCTTCTACAACATCCAGTTTCGGAGATTTCTCAATCTTTTTACTTTTGGTGGGCATGTCAGTAGCAAGCCATTGGAACGTCACTGAAGAGACATCCGATGAAGCTCTATCGTCTCCGTTATCACTAACTAAAGATTCTCCCTTCTTATTTTGTCTACCATTCCTTAGGAGCCAAGAGGTTAGAACACGCTTGGCTCCAACAGATATCAGTAAGCAAGGGCTCTCACTATCATCCATCACAGAGTCTTCTCCGCCAATGTCTGGTATGTCTGAAGCAATTATGTGCATGTTTGATACACAGCAAACTGATCTCACTGCTGATCCTCCAACATGTTCTCCTAATAGCTCTGATGTTGACCAATTCCCAAACTCAGATGCATACCTAGATGAACCCCAAACACTTTGAAACAGTTAGACAAAAGTATTTATATCATCAAGTATCACGTAATTAAAATTTATTATGACTACTACCCACCTAGTTAATCTCACGGATCCATCTTCACACCCTGTTGCAATCCAACTAGACCGATCAGATATTTTGCGTTCTTCAGATTCAGATCCAGCTTTTGTATCCGCAGAGATGAAACATAAGGAATGTAATTCTCTTCCATGAAACTGTGTATGCAAATTCAGAGGAAAGACTTTGGTCTTTTCTCCTCCAACCCAGTGTCTATGAATATGAATGACATCATCCTAGGAAAGAGACAGGTTTACAATCAGTCAAAGACACAAACATTACTATACAAGTTTCATTGAGAGATAGAAGATGTACCTTCACATAAGCAAAACAGTTTTGCATCTCAGGGATGTCCCCGAGATAAAAAGAGTGGGGACGACGCCATCCACCGCATGAGATCTGTGCAACCTGTTGTCATAAGAAGTTCAGAGTATTATTACAGCTAGGATCTAAAAAGGTCAACATAAATTGAGAAGCCAGAGGAGGACCTTTGTTTCAGTTGTTAAGTTCCACAAAATAAAATCCGTTGATGAAAATCCAGCGGCATATTCATTGTTCGGATGGTCTTTGGAAAAGTGCATGCCTTGGCAAACAGATTGGACTAAGCTCAACTCTTTCAGTTGTTTCAAACCCATAAACTCTAAAGCCTGCCTCTCTCTGTCATATTCAAAATAACATATGCAACCGTCTGCTCCAGTCTGAAAATGAGATTTAGAAAAAAAGAAGGATCAACATAAACAAGGCATGCAAATATTTCACAAATTGATTTCTCCTGATAAACCAAGAAAGCACCAAGAGCAGAAGATAACAAGTTAAATAAACTAATCATACCGAGCATATCTCAGCTTTGTTGGAAGTTAATCTGACCACTGAAAGACTGGAAACAGTTGAAATCCCATGGGCAGCTTTGAAATAGTTAGATGAAGGTATCTTCAACTCTGGAGAAACAGAAACCTCGTTCAGCATATCCTTTGAAAGAGGAAAGAGTGTAATATTGCCACGCAAATCTCCACACACAAGCACCTGCAAGCAACAATCATGTCAGTACAGATTACAAACTTCACAAGGCTAAAACACAACACAACTCTTGGATGCAATCTAATAGACTACATATCTAAAAAATATTCTCTCTTTAGTATTGCCATAACCAAGAGTTGTGTTCTTAGCTCTTCATTTCGCTGAATTGGTGTAGAGAGGAAAAAAAAAACAATATAACACAGAAACATGGCAATAACTGCAACGAGTATTACCTCATCTTCAGCTGATGCATCTACACACATTATTCGCATTCCAAAAGAAGAGGAGAATTCGGCCACAAGGGAGATATCATAAGCGGTAGAAGCAGCAGAAGCTAAAGGATCAGATAGTCTCCACAGCTTCAACAGTCCTCTAGGATTGCAAGAACAAACAAACCTGGAAGCCAGAGACTGAAAACTGTAATCTCATAATATTTCTCACCAAATGATTCATTATATAGGTCCAGTATCCTTTCAATCAACGAGATATTTACCTATATCCTAATGATTTGCACCAGAAGGTCCCCAGAAGTTGTCTCTCTGGGCTAGCCTTCCAAGTTTGATTTGATCCCGCAAGTGGGTTATACATATCACCAATAACTCGAACAATTGTCATATTTCCTTTGCCATCTCCAAGAGCAACCCAATCATCTAATGCACAAGACTCGTGTATCTTTCCTCCAGGCAAAACATCCATGGTAATAATAGGCCCTTCTTCAGGTATGCGAACTAGCTCAGTCCACTGTACATTTCCAGATGGTAATAATCTTGCATGGTATAAGCAACCATGGTTTGTCGCCACATACATGGTATCTTCCTGCGTAAACTGCAAACAGCGTACATACTCACTCTTGCTGCAAGGGGAAAACAATCATATTTACAATTATACAAAAGAAACTCCAGACATTTATTTACAGTTTTAAACCGCCCTCTTCCTTAGTTACATAAATAGCTATATTTACAGGAACATGAATCCAAATTAACATATTCACTTAACCTTGACATTTCTAAACATTACTTTGATTTACTACCAAAGTACCATTCATGTTCAAAGTCACTAGTCTTATGTATTCATTTGGCGTAGTACCCAACATGCTAATTCTGTAGACTCTAAAATCTTGTCAGGGCATATGTATTACCTGTCCATGCGACCAGTATGCTGCGGTGAATTTGAAAGACGGGTTGAAAAAGATTCCACTTTATCTTGTGAATCATGCACTCCTACAGTATCCAACAAGATTTCAGACCCACAATTATGCAATTGATGCACTTTGATTGCGGAGTCAAATCCAGCAGTAACAAGAAGGGATGAGTTCGGATCATACAAACATCTCCATATGCCTCTTCCGCTGTATGGTAATCAATGGCTCTTCATCAGTAATAACATAAAAGCAAGAAATAAATAGTGTGATCGACCAAAAACACCATGTCACCACTTACGTATGTTCCTTTATCACTTCCAGCTGCGTACCATCCATGCCCCAGATACGGCATGTGCAATCCTCACCAGCAGTGACAATCAACTGAAACAGAAACCCATAAGTTGAAATTCTAATATGCTCATCCATCGTTTATCATCATTGGTATGAACTGATTTATACCTACAAAACCTATGCTTAAAAGTTAGAACGGTGACAGTTCTTCTATCCATTAGAATTTTGGGCTGATAAGTTTTCTAACTGCAGAGGCACTGACGTTCACATTCTATGATTTTGATCTCTTAGCCTAATACTCAAATGAATGCAGAAAGTTCAAACAAAGTTACAAAACTATACAGTAAGTCAAAGAAATTTGAGGTACATACAGAGTCTGAGATGCAGCAGTCCCAAACCCTCACACTGTGACCAAACAGCACAGGGCCAATGACCTCCTGCGAATCAATTTCCCATATCCTAGCACTGTAAAAGCAAACATAAATACGCCGTTAGACACATGAACAAAATAACTCATGAAATGGTGAAATGTTTATTTAAACACAAAACAAATGTTCACCTACGATCATCAGAGACGGAGACTAGTTTAGATCCATCCAAAGACCAAACGATGCGAAATATTGAACCCTCATGACCAGCGAGTCTAAGCATATGGGAAGCACAATATTGCCCATTGCCTAAGTTGTCACCATCAAGACCAGCAGCCTTCCAAACAATGATCTGCCAACAACAAGCCAATTCCATTTACTTAAACTATCTCAAACACCAAAACAGAATCGAGAACTGGCAGCAAGACTAAGTAAAGAGCCAGCGGTGAAAAAAAAACAAGGAAAGCTAGCATACCTCATTGAAAATAGTTCCAGAAGCAATGCGTAGCGTCGAAATACTGCTCCCCCATAACCGCATTGTATAAAGTAGACATCTTTCTGCAAAACCAAACGAGTACTTTAGTATAAAATACCTCCACAGATCAAAAGCTCTAACTTGAGTCTTCAAAACTAACCTGGTGAATGAATCTCAAAAGCCATACGTGACTCTTTAACATCCCAAACACACACAGAGTTATCACTACACCCAATAGCTAGAAGCTTATCTTCTTCCTCCTCATCCTATCATCACAACAACAACCCCACTCATCAGGAAACAAGCCACACTACAAAAAATCAACCAAACACCAACAGAGAAACAAGAGAGTTCCATTCCAACCTTCAAGAAACAAACGTCGAAGACCCAATTGCTAAGCCTCGGCAAAGACTCAACCACTTCCAAACCCACAGAGACTTCACCAGGACTCGAACCTAACTCAACAACCAATGCAAAGATCTTCACTTTCTTCTCTCCAAACACAACAAGCTTACACTTATACTTATCACCGGAACGAACAAAGCTTCCGCTACAAACAGTGCCGTGGACGCGAACTCCCTCAAACACTTGGAACGAGCGAATCAACTCCCCGGAGGTCAATTCGTAAAGCAGAATCTCCGAACCAGATCCTAATTTTCAAATTAATGAAATCCCTAATTACATCGAAAACTAATTGGAATTTAGAGAACAAGTGTTTCGCACTCACCGGCGAGAAGATAAGGAATGGGGCAAACGTGTTGCGGGAGGTTGAGGAAAGCTAAGGAGGAGACTTCTCCGAGATATGGACCGGCACGAGGATTCCACGTGCGTCGGGTGTTGTCTTTCGCCATCGCTTTGTTGCTTCACTAGTGCGGCGGCGGCTCCGACTTGAGTTCAAAGTTTTAAGTGGTAACTGAAAGAAACTAGTCAAACGTTCCAAAATGAGTCAACTAAACATTTGGGCTTAGGAACTGTTTGAGAGTGAATGGTCCGATGGGCGTAAAATAGAAAATTACAATTAGGGAGTGAAGGGCCCCAAAGGCAGAAAATTAAAAAAAAAAAATAAGGTGCGGTGAGCGTGGATCGAACACGCGACCTTCAGATCTTCAGTCTGACGCTCTCCCAACTGAGCTATCCCCGCTTTTGTTTATATAATTTAAATAGGCTTATATATATAGTATATAAAAACCATTTATTGTTAAACTTTTTGAATGTGTGAGAGGAGCAAATGCGTTACGTAGAATGTTGGCCCATTAAAGTTTTCTAATTAGCCCATTTAACTTTGACAAACCGAAACTGAAGCAAGACACGTGGCATAACCAAAACAAGAAGCAAACTAGCTTCTCTCTTCCATACTTCCAACGCATCACGTTCTTTCCATTTCCCTCGCCGGTAAAACAGAGACCACACAGAAAACACGACCGACGAACAAGAACAAGAAAAATGTCTGCGACGACTGCGATTTTCTCTCTAACGAACTCTAATGCCGTCTCCACCGGATTCAACAGTCGAAAGCTCCATTGCAATAACGCCGTAGCTAAAACCACTTCGCTGATGAAGCCTTGGCCTCTTTCCTCTAGATTCTCCCCTTTGATTTCACCAACTGTTAAATCTTCGGTGTCCAGGAGGTTCGACACTCTCATGGAGTGGCAAGAATGCAAGTAAGTTGATTCATCTTCTTTCCTCGCATCCAAAGGATTTAGATTTTTACAAAGTTTCGAACCTTTTTGTGTCTGAGTTTCAGAGTGAGGAAGAAGGTGGAAGTGCCTGTATCAGTTGCTTACGGACTCTACTCCGAGAGAGAGGCGATCCCTAGATGGATGACTTTCATTTCATCCGTAAAGGTCATATGCCTGTTCTTGTTTTGCTATTGAAACATTGAAACGCCGTCGTTTTGTTGGTGTGTTGATGTTGTGGTTTAGTTATGCAGGTGCTGAAGGACAAATCTGATTTGTCTCGATGGACACTGAAGTATTCAGCGTTTGGTCAGAATCTAGAGTACTCTTGGCTCGCTAAGAACTTGCAGGCAAGAGTAGCTTCAACACTCTTTGTTATAGTTTTTTATTACAAGAAGTATATGTTAGGCGGCTTTTGATGATTTTTTTTTAATTTCTGTTTTTGTGCAGCCTCTCCCGAACCAGAAAATACATTGGATTTCTCTGGAAGGCCTTCCCAACAGGTAAACTGAATTGTAATGAATCTAAAACTTCTTGTCTTGAATCAAGCTTGATGTTGAAGGTCGTCTTGTCTTTTTTTTTTTAAACAGGGGCACTGTTCGGTTTTTCCCGCAAGGACCTTCATCATGTGAAGTGGAAGCGAGTTCTTCTTTTGCCTCTGCAACATTCTCTCATTCATTCATCTTTTCTGAGTTCTTGTTTTGCTTTGCTTGCAGCTAACCTTTGCGTACGAAGTTCCGCTGCTACTTGTACCATTTGCAACAGTAAGCATTCTCTATTCCACACCTACAAATTGTAACAATATTCCGATGAGTTAGAGAGTGAATGTCTCAGATCATATCTTCTGGTTATGATGTAACCATTGGTCTTTTGTTTTTGGTCAGGCGCTTCAACCGCTAATGCAAGGAATGATTAAGGATAGTTTGGAGCTATTTGCAGAGATTGCAAAAACCACAAAGACCACTTAGTTAAACAAACACACAACAGCAAAATTATCCACAATACATATATATTCTCATTGTTCTTACAAGGAATTTGCATAGAGAATTATTGTCATGACGACAGAGTTATCATTTTTATTTTTTTATACAGAATTGTTCATGTCAAGAAATGACTTTTTTTATATAATATAGTCACTACATTTTAATCTTGGAGGACTAGAGAGGATTTGTCTGAACAAAAAAAAAATGTAATTGTTGACCACTTAGTTATACAAACACACAACAGCAAAATTATCCACAATACATATATATTCTCATTGTTCTTACAAGGAATTTGCATAGAGAATTATTGTCATGACGACAGAGTTACCATATTTATTTTTTTATACAGAATTGTTCATGTCAAGAAATGACTTTTATATATATATATATAGTCACTACATTTTAATCTTGGAGGGCTAGAGACTCTTGGAGCACAAAGACCACTTAGCTATACAAAACACAACAACAAAATTATCCGCATTACATATATTCTCATTGTTCTTGCAAGGAATTTGCATAGAGAATCATTGTCATGACGACATAGTTACCATATTTATTTTTTTAGACAGAACTGTTCATGTCAAGAAATGACTTTTTTAGGTATATATATAGTCACTACATTATATAATCTTGGAGGATTAGAGACTCTGGATTTGTCTGAACAAAAAAAAATGTAATTGTTGACCAATGAGTGACACTTACACTTAGTTGAGTATAGGTAACATTTGCAATATATAAACTTTCTGTGATTCGATAATATAAGATCCGAGAGAATTCTGAATTTAGCTTTTTATTGCCAGTCTCTGAGTGATCCTTCTCTCTCTCTCTCTACGTTACATGCCAACAACAGAAACCAAATTAGTGTCTCCAATGCAAATAATAATAATATCATTTATGACTAATAATAATATTTATTCTTTTGTTAAAGATTTGATTGGGCCTCAATAAACGTAATTTATTTTCTTCTCGAAACTAACGTTACATTGACCTGTTGTATATGTTTACTTATTTAAATAGGACCGTTGTAATCGACCCGTTTGTGAAAAGACTGAATAAACATCGAACGAACACAAATACTTTAAAAATTTAAGACCGTTGTAATTGTCCCGTTAAGTAAAATATTGAATAAACATCGAACGAATACAAATAACTTAAAAAATAAGACCGTTGTAAATGAAAATGAGCCGCTGGGCGAACCTCTATATAAGAAGAGCTCCTCTTGCCTTCTTTCACCATCAACCTCGTCCTCCTCTCATTTCTTACAAACTCTCTGCAAAGAGACAAGCAAAATAAAAGACCAACAAGAGTTAAAGACTCTGTCGGAGAAAGAAGACTCTGTCGGAGAAAGAAGACTCTGCCGGAGAAAGAAGACTCGGTCGGAGAAAGAAGACTCTGTCGGAAAAAGAAGACTCGGTCGGAGAAAGAAGACTCGGTCGGAGAAAGAAGACTCTGTCGGAGAAAGACATGGTGACGATATTCAAACAAACATGCCTGGCCTGATCAAGCCGGAGGTTATCTATCTCTTCTTCGCTGTCTTTCTTTTAAATTTATTTTATGTCTTTTCGTCAATATTTTTTGGCATGATCTCGAACAGATTGTGATGGTTTTTTTTTTTTTTGTGATGGTACATTTATGTATATGTTCTTTTGGAATCTCTGTAACAGGTGGCGGATGATGCGAAGAATAGTCGTGCGCTCGGTGACATCGGAGAGAGGAAGTCAAAACCCAACCGACTCCAACGGTCAGATCTGGCTTTTATTTATTTTTATGTGTGTTTTTTTATCAATATTGTCGTGTATGAATCGAAAACAAATCGTGATTATATGTGAAACAGGACGTCGCGCTTATGGTTTAAAGATGGATGCATATGTGAAGAATCGCCGGAGCTGATCAGAACCGAGAGAGAGAGAGAGGAAGCCAAATCCCACACTGCCCATACGGTCAAACATTCCTTCCACCGACACCTGTTGTCATTTTTGACCGATGATGACGCAATCACCAACCTCCTTCCTTCTTTAGGTGATAATCACTTATCCTCTTTCTTTTCTTCTTTTTATTTAGATAAAAGTTTTTTAATGATTGATTATGAAAGTATAATGACATAATGTGGAACTAATCTAGAACATGATAGTCCTGTTGTCATTTTTGATATAACATAGTAGTCTTCATGTTATGTTCATTTTATCTTTCTATTAATTTCCAAATTTTTAAAAAATCTTTTTTTTTTTCATAAAAGTGTTTTGATAAAAGACATTTTTCTTAGGTTTTCGAATGATTTGATTACGGAAGCTATTTTTGAACATGATGCCCTGTCAATTTTTTTGATTGTTAGAGATGATGGTTGTTTATCTTCACATTATATTCATTTAGTTTTCTAAATAATCTTCAATTTTTTTTTTACAAGTATTTTTCTTTTAAAAGCTTTTTTGGTAAAATATATTTTCGTAGGTTTTTGAATGATTGATCATAACTGCATAATGATGCCCTGTCAATTATTTTGATTGTTAGAGATGATGGTTGTTTATCTTCACATTATATTCATTTAGTTTTTCTAAATAATCTTCAATTTTTTTTTACAAGTATTTTTCTTTTAAAAGCTTTTTTGATAAAATATATTTTCTTAGGTTTTTGAATGATTGATCATAACTGCATAATGTAAAACTAATCGAACATGTTGTTATGCAAAGATGGCTTCATGTTCAAACTAATCTGAACATGATTACTTGACTCATGATCTTCATCTTCTAAAATATACCCTCAACGGGAACATATGGTTGAAATCCATCTCTGTAACACCTCTCTGTTTCTATTCCGACCGAAAGTACAACATTTCTTTCTCTGATTGCGTTTCGATATCTTCTGGATTCCGACATTCCAGACCGTCTTGTCTGAGATTTCTTCCATCAATTGCGTGTATGTGTTCATATCATTTTTATGGTTTCCTCTGTAGATTATATTCCGGGCTCACAATTTTACAAGGTGGAAGCAATTGTCAGGTAAGCTTCTTTAAAAGTCTTGTGGTTAGTATTATATCTGAGAACGCTTAGAAGTTAGAACCAATGTGTAGAACGTCGCTTGCTTTCACCTTCTTAGGAACAGACGTAAGCTCGAAGTTCTGCTAATAATAAATGTATGGAGAGAGTCTTGTGTTTTAGTTTCCTGTTGAATCGATCTAGATGTGTGTGTTTTAACTGTACATGAATTATGCAGAAACATCCGAAACTCTGTTCTTGAAAAGAAAAACATCAAGCTTTTAGTTACATGGTTTGAGTTTGATCCGCAAAACATATTTATCCAATCCAAATTGATAGTATAATAAGTGTATAGATATTTGTCTTGAATGTGGTGTGGACTGCTGAAGTACAGTAGGTCTTGACTGCTGAACTTGCCATTATGGCCTCAACCAACTCTGTTGAGTTGATCCGCAAAACATATTTATTCTTGTCTTGAAGCAAGCTTGATGTTGAAGGTCTTGTCTTTTTTTTTTTTAAACAGGGGCACTGTTCGGTTTTTCCCGCAAGGACCTTCATCATGTGAAGTGGAAGTGAGTTCTTCTTTTGCCTCTGCAACATTCTCTCATTCATTCATCTTTTCTGAGTTCTTGTTTTGCTTTGCTTGCAGCTAACCTTTGCGTACGAAGTTCCGCTGCTACTTGTACCATTTGCAACAGTAAGCATTCTTTATTCTATTGTATCAATATTCGATGATTTAGAGAGTGAATCAACACAACTGAATGTCTCAAATCTTTGGTCTTTTGTTTTTGGTCAGGCGCTTCAACCGCTAATGCAAGGAATGATTAAGGATAGTTTGGAGCTATTTGCAGAGATTGCAAAAACCACAAAGACCACTTAGTTTATACAAAAAACACAACACCGAAACTTATCCACAAGGAATTTGCACAGAGAATCATTGTTATGACGAGAGAGTTACCATATTTAATTTTTTATAAAGGATTGTTCATGTCAAGAATAGTCGTGCGCTCGGTGACATCGGAGAGAGGAAGCCAACGGTCAGATCTGTCTTTTTTATATATTTTATGTGTGTTTTTCCATTTACATTGTCGTGTATGAATCGAAAACAAATCGTGATGATATGTTCTTTTTTGGGAGGTCTATGAAACAGGAGGTCGCGCATATGGTTTAAAGATGCTGCACATGTGAAGAATCGCCGGAGCTGATCAGAACCGAGAGAGAGAGAGAGGAAGCCAAATCACACACTGACCATACGGTCAAACATTCCTTCCACCGACTTCTGTTCTCATTTTTGACCGATGATGACGCAATTACCAACCTCCTTCCTTCTTTAGGTGATAATCACTTATCCTCTTTCTTTTCTTCTTTTTATTAAGATAAAAGTTTTTTAATGATTGATTATGAAAGTATAATGACATAATGTGGAACTAGTCTAGAACATAATAGTCCTGTTGTCATTTTTTGATATAACATAGTAGCTTCATATTATGTTCATTTATCTTTCTGATTAATTTCCAAATTTTTAAAAATCTTTTTTATTTCTTAAAAGTTTTTGATAAAAGACATTTTTCTTAGGTTTTTGAATGATTTGATTATGGAAGCTAAATGAATAATGTGAGTAATGAGTATTTTCGAACATGATGTCCTGTCAATTTTTATGATCGTTAGAGATATGATGGTTGTATCTTCACATTATATTCATTTAGTTTTCTAATCTTCAAATTTTTTACAAGTATTTTTCTTTTAAAAGCCTTTTTTGATAAAATACATTTTCTTAGATTTTTGGACGATCACGGAAGCTAACTGCATAATGTAAAACTAATGGAACATAATGTGAAACTAACCGAACTAATCTGAATTAATTTATGTTTTCATGGTTGTTAAGTGTACCTAAAATATATATAATCCGTAAAGACTAAGCACGAATATCTAAACCCCAAATGTCTCTACATCTGATAATGGTTTTACTTTCATAAATTATCATTATGCAAGTTGTCAACAATACCTTATTCTCTCATAAATAGTTAACAGTAGTTGTCTTTTTCAAATGATGTTTAAGCTCGTTTGCCTTGTTCTCGCCGGGGTTAATTGTGCATCTAGCAAAATGGAAAACAAATCATCAATACGTAAGTTTATATAGTAGGTAATTGTGTGTCACTGCAGACATGTCTCATTTCATGTCGTTAGGCCTCATCTTGGGGTGCAAGGAAAATTCAGAACTAACGAATCTGAGAATATATTCGCAATACATACGTCTCAGAAAGTCAGAATTCTCTCGAGTTTTTTTTTTTTTTTTGAACATAGAATTCTCTCGAGTTTATCCTTTAGCTTCTGACTATTGACATAGGGGGCTCGAAACTTTCAAAACCGGTATCATAGCTAAACCGACTCTTCGTCAACTTCGAAGTTCCATATGGTTGAAAGTTGAAACCCATCTCTGTAACAAAGATTTGAGCTTTGCTAATCACTGAAATTGTTTTATGATTTAAACTAAATACAAAATTAATTGTTTTATGATTTTAGTTTCTATTATTGAAATTGTACATTTTTAAAAAATATTAGAAATCCAGATTTTATTTTTCTGTGCATGCTGCAAACTAATATACCTGACATTGACCTGAGTCACCTGACCATCTTCAATCACATAATGCAGAAGATTTTTGTAACATTATCCGATTGGAAAGAAGAAAAAAACTCTGTTGAGTAATGACACTTTGTACTCAAACCAAACTAAACTAAAGAAGACTAGTTACTAAGACTTGTGTGGTTAAGGAGTTGTTGTAATAGTGTATATAGTAGGTGTTGTTTGAGAGGTTAAGTCTATTGTAAGGTGTGTAGTATGAGTGGGAGTTGGTAAAGTACTCAAACCAAACTAAAGAAGACTAGTTACTAGGACTTGTGTGGTTAAGGAGTTGTTGTAATAGTGTAGTAGGTGTTGTTTGAGAGGTTAAGTCTATTAAAGTAAGGTTAGTGGTGTAGTATGAGTGGGAGTTGGTAAAGTACTCATCTCAGTTGTTGTAAGAGAGAGTAAAAAAGGAGAGAACAGAGTACGCTTTTGAAAAAGAAGAAGTGAAAGTTTTTTTCTACTAAAAGCTCAAATGTTGTTCTCAACAAATCGTGTTGTCACAAAAACTGAGTAAAATCACTACCAACTCATGAGCTCATCAAAAACTGAGTAAAATCACTACCAACTCATGAGCTTTATAAGTGGTTTCGCTTTTTTTAAAAAAAATAACTAATTTAACTAATGAATAAAACATATTAAGATAAGAAGAATGTTTTGTGGTTGGAAAACTCGTATGTCACAACTGAGGTTATCCAAAGTGGGTGATTGAAGAAGACCTTTGTTATTTATTCATTTTCTAATCTAAACTACAACGCAAAGTGGACCGAAAGTTTTTCAATCTTTTGATCACCATGGGGGGTTGTTTTTCTTTTGGGTTTTCTTGTGATGAAACACTGGAACGTCTCTTTAGATGGTTAACGTGTGAAGGTTATGTTCGAAACATTGAGGAGAATCTCACGGATCTTAAGAGGCAAATGGAAGATCTCAAAGCAACTGAAGATGAGGTGAAGAACAGGGTTGAAAGGGAGGAAGGGTTGTTACATCAACAAAGGCGTCCAGCTGTCAAGGTATGGCTTACACTACACGTGTGGAGGACGTCAATAGACGGTTCATTGAGCTGGATAGTACAAGTGCCGCTGAGCTTGAAAACTTGTGTTTATGCGACTTATGCTCAAAAAAATTATGTTCGAGCTACAAATATGGGAAAAGTGTATTCTTGTTGTCTGAAGAGGTTAAGAATCTCAAATTAGAGGGTGGTTTTAAAGAGGTTACTGAGCCGAGATCAGTAGTAGAAGCAAGGCCTACTCGGCCTACTGTTGGTCAGGAACAAATGTTTGAAAAGGCATGGAATCGACTTACGGAATGGGCGGTGTAGGCAAAACTACACTTCTCAAAAAAATACACAACAAGTTTGCTGATGTCGACCAAAAAAAGGATGGTGGGGTTGATATTCTGATGTGGATCACGGTGTCTCACGGTGCAAATACTTTAAAGAAGGTTCAAGATGAAATTGCAAAGAAGCTACACCTCTATGACGAGAGGAGAAACAAAAATGAGTGGACAAACAAATCTGAAAGCGACAAGGCAGCAGAGAAGAGATATACACAGTTTTTAAATGGGAAGAGATTTGTTTTGATGCTCGATGATATATGGGAGAAAGTGGACTTAGAAACCGTCGGAGTTCCGGAACAGACTAGAGAAAATGGATGCAAAGTAGCCTTCACCACTCGTTCTCGCGAAGTAAGTTTGCGTATGGAGGATCGTGAACCCATGGAAGTCAAATGTTTAGAACCGGAGGAAGCATGGGAGTCGTTTGAAAAGAAGGTTGGAGTGGATAATTTAGCAAGAGATTCTCGCATTATGGAGCTTGCAAGAAAGGTCGCTGAAAAATGTAGTGGTCTGCCACTAGCGCTCATTGTCATAATGGGAGCATGCAGTCGAGGAGTTGACTAGATCCGCTAAAGAGTTCCCTGACGTGGAAAAAAAACATTCTTCGAATTATGAAGTTCAGCTACGATAACTTAGGTGATGAAAATATTAAATCTTGCTTCTTGTACTGTGCTCTTTTTCCGGAAGACGATGAGATAGAAAAGGAAAGGGAATACGAAGATATAAGAAAAGCTATGAATAAGGGTCATGATGTACTTGGTACCCTTATCAATGCAAATTTACTGAAAGTTGACGTGGTGCGCGAAATGGCTCTATGGATTGCATCCTCTCTTGGGAAACAGAAGGAGAATTTTGTTGTGCAGGCGAGAGTCGGATTACTCAAGATACCCAAACTCAAGGATTGGGGAGCTGTGAGAAGGATGTCATTAATGGAAAACCAGATTGAAGAGATAGAATGCGACTCCAAGTGCTCAGAACTTATAACTCTCTTCCTCCAGCTTAATAAATTGAAGAATCTCTCAGGTGAATTCATCCGCCATATGCAAAAACTAGTTGTTTTGGATCTATATGAGTTGGCCTCCTTGAAGTATCTTGATGTGTCGTTAACCGGAATAGGGCATCTGCCTGTTGGTTTACAAAAGTTGAAAAATCTGTATTACCTGAATCTGAATGGTACACAGAAACTCCACAGCGTGGGCAAGATATCCAAGTTGTTGAGTTTAAAAATTCTGAGACTAATAGGTTCTAATGTTGATGGAGATGCTAGCTTAATCAAGGAGCTGCAGCTCTTGGAGCATCTACAAGTTCTAGACATAATGATATCTACGGAGTCGGGTTTGGAACAATTATTAGGTGATCAAAGGTTGATGAACTCCATCAACTCCCTTAATATTAATGGCTTTCAACAAAAGCCAGTGCTGGGGAGTATGAAAAATCTTCGTCAGCTCTGGGTGGTAGATAGTCATTTCTTGGAGATCAATCAGACAAGTCCATTGTTAAGCAATCTCTCAAAAGTGCGTATACTGAAATGCAGTGGAATGAAGGATCTGACTTGGCTACTGTTTTCTCCAAATCTTGTCTACCTTAACGTTACATTTTCAGAAGTGGAAGAAATTATAAATGAAGAGAAGGCAGCCAATCTTACAGGTATCACACCATTTGAGAAGCTAGAAGAATTAATTTTTTCGACTGTGCCTACACTGAAGAGTATCTACTGGAAACCTCTTCCATCTCCATTATTGAGGCGCCTGATTATAGCAGCCTGTCCAAATCTGAAAAAACTTCCCTTCAATGCCACAAGTGTCCCTCACATAATGCAACCGCCAGGACAGGAAACTGATCTTGAATGGGAAGATGAAGATACTAAAAATCGTTTCTCGCCTTTTACTCACATCCGGTAATCACTTCTCTTATTCTCTTCCGCTTGATATTCATTTATGTTTGCTCTAGGTCCATGAGGTATTCACCCTTATTAGCTGTTAGGCTTGTATGATCTGTTTGCACATAATACCCAAAACTAAACATAACAAAGTACAAATAGTTGACAAAAGAAATTAAGAAAAAAAGTACAAGCAGGATTACAAAATGAAATATGTTGTGCCTCTGAATTTCAGTGTATTCCACAAATATCACTGACTTTTGTTTCATATTTTTTTCTTCTTTGTTAGCTTTAGGTAAATTTAAACTGGTGAAACTTGATCTGGATTAGTCAATGGGCTACAAGAAGAATCCAAGATTCATCTTATGTCACTTTCCATTTCTTCTTGCAGTGTACTGTGTTGTAGTTCATTTGGACTGTATTATTGATTTTCCTTTGCAGTCTTACCTGGCTGCAGTGTATTGTATTGTTCACTTGGATTATGTTTTCCATTTTCCTACTGTATTTAAACGTATTGCATATATTCACATGGTTTTAGCCTTTTAGGTAAAAAATTCAGAGTATGTGATGCCTCTTACTTTCCAATGGATTTTGGATTGTGCTTCCTCCAAAATCAAAATTCCACCCTTCTATTTGTTGCTCTCTCTTTCATCTCGCAGTGTGTTGGTGTTGTTTTCATTTGGGTGATGGTCAGCAAGATCGAGGTGAAAAGCTGTGATTTGAAAAAGGACACATGAATCTATGTGAAGTCGCTAGATACATTAAAATGGACTCAATTTAGCCCCAGTTATAAGCCCTGAGAAAGTGAGCTAGGACCGATCGAGTCCGAGTGTTTAAATAAATTCTACCAGATACTCAACCGGACTATTTTCTGGTTCACGAGTCATTGAGTCGCTGTGGACAAACCATGAATCAATAATTTAATTTTAAAATATATTTATATACCAAATTGTACAATGTTGGTACTTTAAAATTTTATTAATTTATAAAGATATTAATTTATGAAAGTTTCATTTTTTAGATTTTTTTTATTAATAAAATAAGAAAATATTTGATTTTACCGTATATAAATTATTTAAATTTTAGAAATTTGACTTTCATATTATTTTATTATCTTATTTGGTGTATATTTTTATGTTTCATAGACTTGTTATGTGGTTTTCGATATAATTTTACTAAATATTATCAAAATATATTAAAACATTAAGAAAAATAGAAGTATTTTCATTGTGATTATAAAACCAATAATATAATATTTAGTTTGTACTTATATAAAATATATATAGAGATATATTATTAATTTATGATTTTAATGAGACTATATATATTTACACGGGAGTTTTAAAAATATTATTATCTTATTATTTTATCGATTTGCGTCATATTTTACACTTGCCCAAGTTGGGACCGACAAAATTTATTAATTAATAGAGATTATTAATTTATCGAGTATTAATTTATAGAGGTTCTACTGTAATAAAAAAAATATAAAAAGAATATAATTAATACATATTTAAATGTCTAATATGAATAATAAAATTGAGTTTGATTCTAAAATATTTTAAAATCAAAACTGAAAAAAATAGGTCCAATACTAAAATTTACTCATTTTAGTATGAATTCTTTCAAATATTGATTATATTATACTCACAATTTTACAATGTTTTTGTAACTAACTAACTAACTAACAAACTCATTTCTTCATTGTCATGTATGGATGTGGAAATTCCATGGAGAATCCAGCATGTTTCATCAGTAACATGTTCCTTCGTTGGTCCTCAACTTTTGATTATGTCATTATGTGTAAAAAAAAGATTTGAGCTTTTTCTCTGTTTTCATAATTACTAAAGGCTTTCTTGAAAATCGGGATAAGAGGTGTTACGGTTTCTGATGTACGAGGGTTTGGTGCACAAGGTGGATCCACCGAGAGACATGGTAAGTTAACAGGTTCACTGATTTTTTTTTTTTACTGTCAAAACGTGTTCATGGAGCAAGGAGAGATTGGCGATGGCAAAATATTCGGTAATAACCATTACTCTTCTCACATTCAGATCATTATGGTACATACATCAAAATGCTGAATAACATTTTACTGAGATTGTGAATGTTTTTGTTTGTTTGGTTATATACAGTTTTGCCTGTGGCAGATGTCATTAGGGTTTGAAAAGGCAAGTTACTTCAGAAACTTTTCCTTTTTTTTTAAAGAAAGATTGTAAATGTGTATTAAAACATTTCAGGTGAGCGTAGAGAAAAAGCAGAGAAGATGACTGGTGATATGCTTTCACCTTTATAGGAAGATGACTGGTGATATGCTTTCACTTCCATACATTCTTGAAAACAACTCTGGAGCAATGTATCCTATAGTTCCTCTGGTGTCGAGTAACGACAAGATGCTTTCTTGCTTCTCACAGAGCTTGGCAAGGCCAAAATCAGACACTTTGGGCCTGAGATTTTCATCCAATAATACATTCTGAGGTTTAATATCGAAATGCACAATCCTCGTTTTGCAGCTATAGTGCAAGTACTCGATTCCCCGAGCAACGCCTAGCGCAATACCGTATAGTGTACCGACATGAAGATTCAGCGCGTACTGATCTAAAGATCCATTCTCTAGAAACTCATAGACAATCGCTCTTTTTTTTTTTTTTTTTTTTTTTTTGCCAAATATTTGAATATCATATAAATATGAAATTGTTTTGTAAACTTTACAAAATTTGAAAACTAGAAGAGGTTCACCTCGGCCAAAAGAATAAAAACAAGGTGAAGCTCATTTTACATAAAAAGATTCCTAATCATTCCTCAGCCATGATAGCATGAGAGTCTTGAAACTCTTTTTGTGCTGTTTCCACAATCGTTCTTTTTGACCTTTCGTAGCAGAAACCAAGCAGAGAAACAATGTTAACGTGAGATGTTCGGTTCGGCTCATGCTTGCGACTTCGTTTATGAAGTCTTCACAGTTTCCCTTTGAATCATTCAAGATTTTGGGCGGGGGGGGTGTATTCAATCTAAAATTTGAGGTAATTTGATTTCTAATGAGGATTTAGATGATTTTAAGGAATTGCAGAGAATAAAATGATTTTTGTTAAACCACTCTACAATATCACCTAAAACTATGAGATTTGAGTTTTAATTTTTTTAACTAAGAAACTCCACTCAAACACTCTTAAATCACCTGAAAACTTTAAAATTCCACAACTTAAAATATTTTCAATAACAGTGGATTTCAGAGTACTTTATAAAATGTCAAGTTCAATAACAGTGGATTTTAAATGAGTTTTTAAAATTCACTTTTCAATAACAGTGAATTTATCATTTTAACACAAATCACCTAAAACTCTCAGTTGAATACTAATCAAATCCATTCATTCAAATATATAACATACGATTTATATCTTTGGTTTCCCGGTCCAAAGTTAGTTAGATAATAAGTAGGCTTAACAGATTTTATCACGGGATAACTTGTACGATGAGTACCAAAATGTGTTTCAATAACTAACCGAATGTTGAATGGTTAACATTTCTAACTCAATTTATAATAAGATTAGATATTTCATGTCTTGGTTGAGCTACGTCATGTGTTACACGAATGTATTTTAGAATCTTAGAGTGAATACATGAAACCTAATCTTTATATCAATATTTAAATTTGCATGGTGAACCATCGTTTTTATTTTCTATCTTCATATTTACTAAAGAATATGTCTTCATATTTCATTCTTTTGATAAAGTAATAACTTTTATATCTTCATATTTATTTATAAATATGTCTACCAATGTATATTTTTTTTTGTAACACATCTACCAATGTATATATATTTTTTTTTTGAAAATATTAAATCCTCAAATCAAAGTAAGTGGAGACAATAAAGCCAGTTCAACAGATAAACTCTGTTTTGCTAGCATATCAGCTTCAATGTTTTTCCCACGGGGAATCCAGCTAAAAGAGATAAACTCAAAACAAGAAGATAAAGATAGGATATCAGCCAAGACCCCATAGAGGCCAGCTAGAGAGGTTTTCGCCTTGATTGCCTTGATTAGAACTGCCGAGTCCGATTCACACCTGATCCTCGCATGTCCTAGTTCCCGGCATTTCCAGATGGCTTCTCGTAGAGCCAGAGCCTCCGCAGCCAAAGCTGTTTTCACATAGTGAGCAGGAGCTGAGAATTGAGCGGTTCCACTCTGATTTTCCACTGTCCATCCCAGACCTGCAATGTTTAAAGATTCTTTCCAGGCAGCATCAGTTTTAACTAGGACGCAACCCGCATTTGGCGTGAGCTTTTGCGCCGTCGGACTCTTCATTGGGGCAATCTTTTGTTGAGCAGATCCCCATTCTCTTGCCGCTAGGATGACTTTGGACAGAGTATCTTCAGAAGAGAGTTGCTTGTCATTGAAAACCATATTGTTTCTCGCTGTCCAGATGTGCCACAGTATCCATGGCGCTAAGGGTCCCTCTGCAACTCCAGTTGGTGGTAGGTTCTTTCTTGTGCTCACGCTGATCCAGAGACTACGCGAATCTATACATTCATTGTACTCAATTCTTGGAGAAACAGGGGAGGAAGTCCATATCTGTTTCGCATAAGAACAATGAAAGAACAAGTGATCTATAGATTCAGGCATGTTACATCGCTTGCATTTCCCCTCTACGTTAATGTGGCGTGCGCGGAGAGCTTCTCCCACCGGGATCGCGCCATGGAGAACTTTCCATACAAATAGTTTTGTCTTCGGTGAAGTCTTAAGCCCCCAAACTGCCTTCTTCCAGTTGAAGTTCTGGTCTTCTTGCGTGATGTTCATCAAGTCCGTTTGGTTCGAGAGAGCTTTTACGTATCCCGTCTTCGTTGTGTAGCTTCCTGTCTCCGTGCCTAACCATGCTAGCTTATCGGGCGCCCCGGTGCGACTGGGTTTGAGCAGGCGGATTTTGTGCTCCTCAAACGGGAGGACCAGTCGTATCATATCTAAGTCCCATTCATTATTAGGGAGCAGAAAATCTGCCACAGTGAGGTGTTGAAAGTTCATCGGCGCCGGGCCCATTGGACGTTCCTGAGAGTCACAGCTGAACCAAGGTTTGTTCCATATGTTGATGCTTTCCCCATTACCTATTTCCCATCCTGCGTTTTCCATTATCAGATCTCGCCCTTTTAGAACTCCTCTCCATCCATGAGATATCTCGCTTTTCTCGGAAACATATAGGAAATCTTCAGAGGTGCAATATTTGCCAAGAAGAATGCGGCTCAGCAATTTGTCAGGGTTGTTAATAATCCTCCAGCTGAACTTTGCAAGGAAAGCTTCATTGAAACTTTGGATGTCTCTGAAATCCAGTCCTCCATGTTCCTTAGGGCGAATGAGTTTATCCCAAGCAATCCAAGCCATCTTTTTTTTTTCCATACGGTCATCCCACCAGAACCGAGTGAGCGCTAGAGACATCGGAAGTTCGAAACATGACATGGCATGAGAGTGGATAGGCGAGAGGACACTCTTTAACATCGTCATTTTGCCGGCCGTTGAGAGGAATCTATTAGACCAGCCGCGAGCTTTTTGTGTTATCCGATCCACGATAGAAGAGAAGAGGTCCTTCTTTGATCTTCCAAAATGTTCTGGCAATCCGAGATATTTGCCTATCCCACCTTCCTTTTGTATCTGCAGTGTGTCTTTCACGGTTGATTTCCGAGCCGCTGGAGTTCGCCTTGAGAAAGTCACAGATGACTTATCGACATTTATAGTTTGTCTCGAAGCTTCTTCGTATCTCTTGAGTATGCCGTTTAGGGCTTGGCTACTTTCTTGAGTGGCCCGTATGAAGAACATCGTGTCGTCCGCGAAGAGAAGGTGATTGAGCCGAGGAGTCCCTCGAGCTACTCGGACTCCAGCTGTTGAAGATACCATTGATAATAATGAATGTTTTTGCCTATATGAAACCAAAAGTTTCATATATTAATAGTGAAAGGGGAGACTTGACTTTGACTATGAAGATAGTGAGCCGTATAGAAGTTGTGATTAAGTCGACTATTCTTATGATTATTGAAATTCTTACAGGTAGGTTGTTGGCAAGGATCAAATATCCTGGTGTTTGGAAATTTTTGTAATTTGATTTGTTTCTTTCGAAGAATCAATTATTTGATCCGATTCGATCTACAACCATCTGGATATTTGGTATCCCATATATCAAAATTTTAGATTCTAATCGAATATCAAAATTTTAGATTCTAATCGGATATTCGATTCAATCCATACAATAAAATAAAAATATAAATTTAAATAAAAATCTAAAAATAATATAAACTGATAATATTTTATTACAAAAGTAAAAAGAAATATTTACTTTTAAAAAATCTCATAGCTAATATAATAAACTTAATGAATAAATTATTACAAAACTTATATAAAATATATTATTTATATAAATTATATACACGCTTTTTAAAATTTATGTATATATATATATATGTATATAACGGATCGGATATGGTTACATCCATAAAACACTAACGACATATATAAGCAAACCCTAGTTACATGGTTCATCAAGGCTTTTTATTGGTTCAGAAGATGTGTCTTTGTTGTGGGCTTTCAATGTGTATGTTATGTAGATGGAAGTGTAAAACATTACAATAAGTAGTGTGGACTTGCACTTCCTCTTTCAAAGTTCAACGATCCATGCAATGGTTACATCGATGAGGATGCTTGTACCGTCGGCGTCGAGATCTTTGTTATAAAACCTAAAGAGAAAGTAGAGATCATCACACATAACCCTCCAAACAAGTTGTTTGAAACAACAAGTTCACCTGGAAGATCTCTGGTTTCTCCAAATTAGGAGTTAAGAAATATTTTTACTCGGATGAGTTCGTGATCGGACAGAGACACTGGTTAGTTTGAGTTCGATGTTGTTCCTTAAAACCATCTTATCTTGTAGTAACATATTGAAAATGTAAATGTATAAGGAGAATGTCTATGAATCCAAAGGGTGACAAAGGGAAAAATGGTCTATCCGTCTACGTTGACGCTAGTGCGTTTCTGCCAAACACTGCTGTCTCTAGCATCTATGAAAAGTTCAAGCTGCGTCTACTGAATCAGAAAAGCACTAATTATGTCGAGAAACCATGTAAGAGATAGATTCATTTTGATATGGAAATATATAAGAAAACTAGGACCTTAGACTATTCGTTTTTTACACTATATACAGTTTGGCAGTTTTATGCGAGAGAGAGAGTGGAGATAGTTATGGGAAAGCTGAGTTGATATCACTGGAGGAGCTAAAAGATGAATCAAAGGGATACCTTGTGAAAGACACCATTGTCCTTGAAGCTGTGTTCAAGTTGTTTACTTATGTTTCAAGTTGTTTACTTATGTTTCAAAACGTCCTTCTTTTTGTGTATGTGTGTGTCATGTGTTGTTTGATTATGGATCAACTAGTATCTAAGTAAATTTTGATTCTTTTAGTCTAAGAAACGTTGTTAGATATTAGTATGTTGTTTATGTCATATTGTCCATAATATTGATTCATATGATGACGAAAATAAAATGTCTTTGGTAATTTGTACACATAGCTAATCTTAAAATTGCACCATGTTTTACGGTCCATGTGGACACGGTGAAGTGGTTGACCAATTTGTGTTGTCCATATGGATAGTCGTGAACATATTCTAAAGTCCATTCTGAAGTCCATATCATCATTTGAAGCTTTTCAAGAATCGATGTCTTCCTATAATAAGTTTAGCTCATTTGTATATCATGGTCAAATGAAACATTTAGCTAAAATCAGAGATCAATAATCTAATATATGTATAAAATGGATAACGTAATAAACATTTTATACTACTTCTTCTTTTTAGTTCTAAAGAAAATTCTGAAAAAAACAGCATGAATGAGCCAAAAAAAAATCATATATTGCGAAAATAGTGTCATTGACATATTACCATGAGCACAACATCTATAGGATACACTAGGAAAAAAAAAGATACACTATCAAAAAAAATATATATAAACAGTTAAATATGGATGGGCATAACTAGGACCATGAGCTTCCTTGCCCCCACATCTCAAAAGACAATGGCCTATGCCTCTTTCCTCTTTAATGAAACTTGAATATCCGATTTTGCCTTTTTGTATTTTTTGAAATTATTTTTTTTTAATTTAAAAATCCAAAAATTTGAAAATTTCGAAATTCAAAATTTTCCAATTTTCAAAATTTCAAAATTTTAAATTTATCAAATTTTTAAATTTTTTAAAATTTCAAATTTTAGTTATCTCGTACTTTTACTTAGTTGTATTGAGTTATACTTCGTGAGTTAGTTATGCTTAGTTGTGCTGAGTTTTATATTGGTTATGCATAGTATTACTGAGTGTAGTTATATCGAGTTTTATTGAGTTATATACCTAGTTCTAGTAAGTTATGCTGGTTATACTGCGTAATATTGAGTACTACTGCTTTAGTTATACCAAGTTCGACTGAGTTCTACTGGTTATACTGCGTAATATTAAGTACTAATGAGTTAGTTATACCAAATTCGACTGAGTTGTACTAGTTATACTGCGTACTACTAAATATTACTGAGTTAGTTTTATCGAGTTCGACTGATTTAGTAATACCGAAAAAAATCCAGATCTGAAGATGAAGAAGAAGAAAAACCCTAAAATCAAATAACCTCAGAATCTTCAATAACACAATCCTAGATCGGAAAAGATCCAAAATAATAAAACTCTATCAAAGAAAAATCATAATTCTCTTTAACATTCTCAAATCGAAAATCATCCAAAACAAATAAAAAACCCTAGATCGAAAAAAACTCAGAACTCTTCATCAAATAAGGTTTGAGCCGTCGCCGTTCCGGATAGATTTGAAGTGTGAAAGGGAAGAAATCGCCATTGATGCCACTCCATCACCTTCGACGGTTGCTCATGTCGTTTTCACCACCTGTAGCTAATGACGGTTTCCATCATTAGGAGAGTTTATCACCTTTAACCAGAGAGACATAGAAAATCGAAGATAATAGAGAGATAAAGAGAAAGAGAAAGAAGAATCGCAGAGAATGGAGAGAGATAATGAAGAAAAAAAAGGAGGAGTTGCAGAGAGAAAGCGAAGAAGAAACAGATATAACATAAATGAAACTGATACGGTGGTGTATTATTAGATATGGAGATATTAGGGTTAAGGATATAAAATTAATTTACATATTTTTTGCATTAAAATTAATTCATTCCGAAATTAAAAATAGAACAGGGGTATTGAAGATTCTCATTTGAGATGTGGGGGAAAGTAAGCTAATGGTTCGCTTAACTAAGACTATAAAAATTAGCTAGGCATTCATGGAGAAAGCTGGTTGGGGAAAATTGGAGTGGACCCAATATTTATTGTTGTGTTTAGTGTCCCTTGCATATTGAACATGTGTTTAACACGAATGAACAGTGGCGGACCCAGAAATGAACGAGACTGGTGTCAAAAACAATTAGGGAAATCTGTTTTTTTAGAGAAAAAATAGTAACTATGTCCCTTTAGACTAAATTATACTACTTTATGTCCTATTAGACTAATTTTTTCCAAAATGGCAGTAATGCCCTTAAAATTGTAATTTTTTAAAAAAGATATATATTGAGTTCGACAAGGGGGATCGATCGATCCCACTTTACAAGTTATAGTGGATCGATCGATCCCGATCATTATTCAGAACAAAAAAAAACGCGAAATATATATTGATCGACCTGGTCCATTTCACTCGATCGGCGAAGGTCGATTTACACAGATCGACCGATCTGTAAGAATAGATCGATCGATCCCGTGCCGAGGAAAGAATCCCAAATCGATTTTTTTGGTTTTGTATGATTATATCTGGATTGATTCCCACTTGATTTGAACCGACCAAGCATGATTTCAACTCTTTAAACTCGATTTCTCTGGGATGAAAGTGAATATTCTCAAATATTCTCAAATATTTGAATTTCTAAAAATAGGAATTTGAATTTCTAAAAATAGGACACGTCTCTTCAAGAATGTTCCATCGACAACAACCAGTAGCACCCC
>NC_027756.1:821204-843587 GCF_000695525.1 Brassica oleracea var. oleracea
ACATATTTGTAGAATACTCCTATTTACGTAGATCATGTATTCTAAACATTGTAGATTCAATGAAAAAAGTAGATTTCGTTTTCTACTTCGTAGAATGTCATTTCTACTTTTTTTAGAACATAATCTGAAATTTATAATTTTAACTTTTTTATAACTGGAAAATATACCATTAAGTTCATATAGATATTTTAACAAATGTTACTATTTTTCCAAATTTTTTTTGTTCGTAAAACTATTTATTAAAATTATTTTCATAAATATTAAAGGGTATTATAGGAAAATATGACACAAAATATAGATTAGTCTAAAGGGACATATTTACTATTTTTTTGCTTTAAAAAAACAGTTTTCCCAAACAATTAAAAGGTCACAAGTGGACGTGGAACCCTTGTTTACGTGGGGTCATACTTCATACTTTATCAACTCCGCTGCCTAATCTTTACTGTTGTTTCATATAAAACAAAATTTCGTCATGTTTTTTGTGGTATCAGGTAACTCCACACCTCTTCAAGTGGGTCCGCCCTTGCGAATGAACATAGTGGACCCAATACTTATTTCCAATGGACCAATGATACACAAAAATTTACTCTATATTTCACTCTAAAATAGAGTAACTCTATTATAGAATTGAATTTGCTCCAATGGTTCACTCTATAATATAGTGAAATATAGAGTAATGACATCTCCAACCCCATTCTATTTTCTACACTAAACTCTATTATAGAGTAAAACTTTCTCCAACTCCACTCTATATCCACTCTAAAATAGTGCAACTCTATTTCTTACTCTATATTTGGAGTAACTCTATTTCTTACTCTATTATAGAGTGAAACTTTTTTTATTTATACTTTAGTCATTTTATTCTTCAAACATTTTATTTTGTAACTATTTATTTAATTTAATTATGCGAACAACATATAATTATGTTTAACACAATTACTTTAACAAAAAGAAAAATGTTTAACACAATATATATAAACATTTAAAGTTTATTATTATTAGCAAAGAAAACAACCACTAAAATTAAAAATATTTTTTTTAAGATTAGCAGAAAAAACAAATACTAAAATTAAAAATAAGTAACTCAAAATAAAATTAAAATCATAGATAATAATGACTTATTTTTTGGTAAATTGCTTCCAGATCGAGCAAGATTGTTAAAATATTGTCCAAATGAGGTAAATGAAGGAGTAGCTTCTTGTTCATGTTGTTGACCACGTCTTTTTTTGCTTGTAAAATTCGTGTTCGTTCCTCTTGAAAATATTCATGAACATCTGATCTTGCACTGAATTCAAGTCACAAACTAAATATTTATTTGATGCATGTATGTAACTAAAACATATAAAAATGTATTGGTGACCAATGCATATGGACTACATGTATACAACATGATATGAGGATGAATGTGATTTTAGCGCACCAACTAAACTGAGAAGATAAGTTCCACCTCCACAGATTCAGACACGAAAGAATGATAATATTCGATTTGAAGAATTTTTTGGTCGATTTAGAGAAAATCAAAGATAAAAAAATCATTTCGCATTCTGAATTTGTTAATTGATCACTTGTGGGAAAGATATACCAATGGAGATAATTACGTTAAAATGTATTATGTTATTAGTAAAATGTAATGTAAGTTTTAATATAATAAATGTTTGATATAAATATATAATTTATGAAAACTTTATGAAAAATAAAATATAAAGAGTCAATTTGTAAATTTTGTAAGTAAAAGATAATACTTATAAAATAGAAAAGAATATATTTACGAATATTATTTTTAGAGTGAAATATAGAGTAAACCATTGGAGAGAAACTGTACTCTATTTTAGAATAACACTATTTTAGAGTGAAAACTACTCTAAAATAGAGTAAACCATTGGAGATGGTCTTAGAGTGAAAAAAATAATATTACTCTATATTTCACTCTATTATAAAGAGAACCATTGGAGCAAATTCAGCTCTATAATATAGTTACTATATTTTAGTGTGAAATATAGAATAAATTTTTGTGTCTCATCGAAGATGCCCTAAGCAACATGGACAAAATTTGACTACTCCCTATTTTCTTAGTGTTCGTATGAATAAACCTCTAGAACTGAAAAATCTGTAAAAACACACAATAAACACAAAACATTTTTTCACCGTTTTGGATCTATCGGAATTATTTGTGCCAACTTGTTTCATTTTCGTCCGAATTGTTTACGAAGAGGAGGATGATAATGGCTTTTGTTCTTCTTTGATACATAGATTTATTCTTATTCTCATTTGATTAATACCATTTTCAAAATTTAAGGTTCTTCGAGAGAGCAAAATCTCAACGTCTTTAATCAAAATCAAAACATCTCTTGGGGTACACACATTGGTCTTAAGTTTAATTTTTATTAGGAGTTAAATTATTGCTATTTAGCTAGTCTGGATTTGACAATCGATCCAAGTGGTTGATCCAAATGATTAACATGGTAGGTCGTTAGTGAATTTATACATAGGTGTCTTATTACGTAATTTTCTCTATAATAAATACAAACATATAAATTAATAAGACTTGTTGGTGCGTCTATACATAAATCAACAGAACTCCCCGTTCAATTTTTTGATAAGTAACTAAGTTCTTAATTTCATTTGGAGTTCTTAATTTATGATTTGATATTTTTTTTGTTTTTTTTTACATTTTTCGGCTAAGAGCCAGCCGACTTGGCTCTTATATATCTTATTAAAGAGATGATTCTTAGTTTTTCTTAGTTAAAAGCTAAAAAACTGTTCTTCGCCGAAGCTAAGAACCCCACCCTAAAAGTCCTGGTTAATCATGGTCTAAGAACATGATTAATGCATGTCTTTTACGATAAGGTTTTTATCGTAATATAAGATGCAGTCTCTTACCTTTTAAAAAAAAACTAAAAGATGTCTCTTAAATAGAGATATAAGAAACATTTTTTAGTTTTTTTAGTTAAAAGTTAAAAGACTGTATCTTACATATTAAAACAGAAGTCACAACCTTGATTCATGTGTGATTTTTTAAAAAATGGACCTAATGGACTTATTCATAGAAAATCATGTTACATTTAATCTCTAATCTTATCATTTAAATTTTGGGTCTACCAGAAATTTTTATTGGACTATCAATAACTGGATTTAAACAATAGATGATCCATTGGATTTATTGGGCTATCAATAAAATGTTTAATTATTTACTCGATAATATAAATCTATGAAGCGAAAAGTTTAATTTTTAAAAAACTTTCTAAATTTGTGAAATGTTACAATATCTTTGAGTATGACAATAAAACAATATTTTACTAATCTTTATATATATAGTTACGATTTTAATAATGAAATAATAATCCGAAAATATATATATAGAAGAGGATACAAATACATGTGAAAGTTTAAAATAATTTATTCAATAAAAAAAATATACCGTAAACTTATTATGTTTTAAAAATTGATAGACACATATATTATAATATATACCAATTTAGAATTGAAAACAAAATATTTATATAAAAATAAATGAAAACAAAAATCCGCGCGGTTGCGCGGGTCGAGATCTAGTTTTATATTATGATAAGAATCTGTTCATAAGAGATCCACATTAATCACGCTCTAAGAACCACAGAAAAAGGAGCTATCCTAGAGATACGTAGTGCTTCATCCAACGTACCCTTTCTCTTTTTCTCCTTTGTCATCTTATTATATAATCCCACTCCCCGCATGTTTTTAAAATATATACACATAACTTACATAGTACACAAAGTCACATATCGATCAAACTCTATTAGCGATGGGCACGCCGTCTTCGTTGGGCGAGATCAGAAAGGCACAGAGAGCAGATGGCCCTGCAGGTATCTTGGCGATAGGCACGGCCAACCCTGCGAACCATGTGATCCAAGCGGAGTATCCCGATTACTACTTCCGCATCACCAACAGCGAACACATGATCGACCTTAAGGAGAAGTTCAAGCGCATGTGTATGTCTTAACAAACCCTACATTCTATTTCTGCATCTGTATTTTTGGCATATATATTTGCGCATATTTATTTAACAGCTAACAGGCGACAAATCGGGGATAAGGAAACGGCACATGCACCTGACGGAAGAGTTTCTGAAGGATAATCCAAACATGTGCGCCTACATGGCTCCTTCTCTCGACGTTCGACAGGACGTAGTGGTGGTTGAAGTCCCTAAGCTAGGCAAAGAGGCGGCAGAGAAGGCCATCAAAGAATGGGGTCAGCCCAAGTCCAGGATTACTCACCTTGTCTTCTGCACTACCTCAGGAGTTGACATGCCTGGTGCCGACTACCAGCTCACCAAGCTCCTTGGTCTTTGTCCTTCTGTCAAGCGTCTCATGATGTACCAGCAAGGTTGCTTCGCCGGGGCCACTGTCCTCCGTCTCGCCAAGGACCTCGCCGAGAACAACCGTGGCGCACGTGTTCTCGTCGTCTGCTCCGAGATCATTGCCCTCTTCTTCCGTGGCCCCTCTGACACCCACCTTGATTCCCTCCTCGGACAGGCCCTCTTCAGTGACGGCGCCGCCGCACTCGTTGTCGGTTCGGACCCGGATATCTCTGTGGGAGAGAAACCAATCTTTGAGATGGTGTCTGCCGCGCAGACCATCCTCCCAGACTCGGACGGCGCTATAAATTTACAGTTGAGGGAAGCGGGACTCACCTTCCATCTCCTGAAGCACGTCCCTAGGCTCATCTCGAAGAACATTGAAAAGAGTCTACACGAGGCGTTTAAACCGCTGGGGATAAGCGACTGGAACTCCCTCTTCTGGATAGCCCATCCTGGTGGTCGAGCGATTTTTGATGAGGTTGAGAAAAAGCTAGGACTCAAGGCAGAGAAGATGAGGGCCACACGTCACGTGTTGAGCGAGTACGGAAACATGACGAGCGCGTGCGTCCTCTTCATATTGGACGAGATGAGGAGGAAGTCCGCCGAAGATGGTGTGGCCACGACAGGAGAAGGGTTGGAGTGGGGTGTCTTGTTTGGTTTCGGACCAGGTCTCACTGTTGAGACAGTAGTCTTGCACAGCGTTCCTCTTTGAACAGTAGGCTCCCTTCTTACCTACTATAATCATTTGTGCCTCATTGACGGTAAGGAAGAATGGGTCCTTTCAATTTAAATGTCTGTCTTTCATTTATTGAATACAATATTTAAATTAATGGGGTCTTGATTGACATCAAAACTCTTTTAAAGTCCAGAAGCAAAGCATAGAGACCACTGGCCACGTAAAAGAGTGTTTATAAACACATGCATCTTTGTGGATCCGGGGATCCGGTCAAATGATCGCCAAGCCGAAGATAATCCCACTAATTGATCTGAGAACATGTTCAATGGTGTATACCCACAATAAAGTCTCTTAGATAACTTTTTTAATAAAATGATTATATAATTAAATTTTATTTTAATAAAATAAAATAAACTATTCACAAAAGAATACGTGGAAGAAAAATAAGAAACTAAGTTAAGAGATGTCTGTACTTTTGATTACCTTTTTATATTTTAATTTAAAAAAAAAAAAAAAAGAACTAGTTAAGAAACTTGCACTAAACATGCTCTGACTTATCCAGACTGATATCATGCAAGAGTCGGTGAAGAATAAAGTGATAGATGAGATACATATAAGGGAACACTGTTCTTCTATCTCTAGAGAAATCTATTAATAATTCGAATAATGTCAAGACATACATCTTCCGAATCTCATTTATTTACCTCTGTTTTGTATTAGCCATATAACATTTACACATAACAAGGCATTCAAATTTCACTCTAACTTTCCCAAGGGGGACTCAAAAGCATGATCATCAACTAACCATAGACCAAAGTCGTGGAAGCGTTTCATCTTATTCTCGTAACCGATTATGTGGTTGTTGTGGATTATGACATGTTTCCCCTTTGTCTCTTCAACCCATGTCGCGTTCTGGAAATACAATCCTCCTGTTGGAAATGCTGCCTGTGGAAGCAAGTATAAATCTACCTGCAGAAACACAAGATCACAAAGAATGTATTCAAACAAGTGAACTAGTACAAAAACATTCATAAGTTAGATAAAGAGTCCAGAGGCTGAGTCTTATGATATATAAGCATTAAATTCAAAAATACCTGACTAGCTGTCTTGAGACAGAAGCTGACTAGTGTTCTTCCTTCTCAGTGATGGACATAGTTTATTTATTGTCTTTATAATTTCAATTTGGAACAAAACAAGGTTTTATACAGAGTGAATCAAAGCCCTAGCACGTTGTACATATTCTTGTTGACGTCATCTGCTTAATATCCCTTCCATCATGCAAGTCTTCACGTTCTTTTCTCATGTCTTCAAGTTTCATCCTTAGAGAATTCACCAACAAGAATCTAATTGACATGAAAATAATCTGAAGCAGTATTTCCTTGCGGTTTCATTGATATACTAGATGATAATCCACGCAGGCGCGAAGTGATTTTTTTTTAAATATATTGTACATAAATATTATAAACAATATACATTTTGTTATCAATAACCTTTTTTACATTTGATTAGAGGTGGGCATTCGAGTATCATTTAGTTCGATTTGGTTCGGATCCTTGCGTGTTTGGTTCGGTTTGGATCTTCGCGGGTATGGTTTCGGTTTGGATATTTGCGGATTTGGTTCGGGTTTGGATTCGGATAACTTATTTATTTTTTTTTTCAAAAATTAAAGTTTATATATACTTTAAACTTTTCAAATTCTAAAAATAAAAATAATTACATCCCTTATATACTAAAGCGCAAGTCGACTATCGAATCATAAATTGACATGTGACAAACTTTTGTAAAAAAATAAATAAAATAAATAAATACAAGATAAAGCAATAGATAAAATATTATATTATGGTCATTTTAAATATTTATTAAAACAAATATTTTTTCTCGGTCCACTTCGCCGTACAGTTTTTGTCCACACCTCCATGATCTTAGCAATCTTTGAATAACTACCTCTATTCTACGATTTATATTTGTGTGAGGTTATTCTTAATCAGAAAACACTTTTTCTCTTCCCTAATCCACAAGCTGGGCACGCAGCGCTTCTTCTCCGATATAAATCGTTAATTCTACTACGGCTTTTATTTATGAAGCTTCTCCCACATGCAAGGCATTCTTCGACAAACTCAAGGTTGTAATTCTCTTCAAATCCATATTTATGAGACAAAATGGATATAAGTTTTTTTTCTATGCTTTTCTTTTGAACTGTTCTCTGTCTTACTATTTTCAAAAATATCTTATTTTTGTAACCTTAGCATGCTTGAAGCTATGACTAATAAATAATGTGACAACGCAGATTTCAAAAGATGTGGAAAGCTACAAATCTTATGCGCTAACGAAAAGATTATAAACACAAATGAAATGACAGGTATAAATATCCTGTTTAACTAAAAACATTATCGTATAAAGAAGCTATGAGTATTGTTTGTGCAACTGCACGGTGTACCTCGGGATTGATATTTATTTTTTATGTTCTGGCAACAAATAAAATAAAAGTCGTGATGATAGCATTAGCACCTATAATACCATTCTTCGTTTTTTTTTTCTGTTGGAAGGCTACTTGAATAACAGGTGTATATTTTTTGTTTATTTACCAAATCAACATGTTTTTAAATTATGTACAAGTAGAGAAATAAGAGTCAGATTCCTTAACAAACCAAAATTCATAGTTGATATTTTACAATTAGTATGCTCTATTGAAATTGAAAATTTTCAAAATATTTGCAGCAGAAACTTGAAAAAAATCTTCATAGTTGGAGCTCAAATGGATTTTCCATACTATAGTGACTTTCTGGCACAATAACCAAAAGGTATATACCATTAGAGGTCATATGTTCCTGTGTAGACGATTTTTATGTTTTAAAAAACAAGTAGATAGCAATACATCGAGTATTGGCATGAATCCAGCTATAAAATTTGCTACAATTTTTACTATTTTAGCATAATTAATTAACCAATTTCTATTCCCTACGGATAGAATACTAGTAACATATAAATTTGAATAGTGTATACCAAAATACTTAAACTTAACATAAAAATTGGTTTAGCTTAAATATTTGGATAGAAAATCAATAGATATTTGAAGTATCTTACGTATTTTAAGAATCGATTAGCTATTTTAAACATGTACTTATAACTATTTGTATATATTTCTAAGTGTTTTGGACAACTTAAAAACATCTTATATATTTTGTATATTCTTTTAGATATTTAATTTAACATAATTAATATATTTAAGTATATAAATATGGTTTGGATATATTTGGATACCCGAAATATTTTAGTTCAGATCAGGTTTAGTTCCGGTTCTCTAGATACCAAAATTTTGAACCTATTTGGATATCTAACCAAATTTGGTTAAAGTTCAGTACTATTTTTTTGATTGGTTTTGGTTTGATTTTTTTGGATACGGATTTTTTGTCCAATACTATATATTTATTGTGACAAAATTTTAAACGAAAATGATCATGGTTTATATTGATTTTGGGTATGCAATAATTTTTAAACCAAAATACATTTTTACGTGGCTCATTTAGTTAATCATTTAAAACTGTTTTAGGCCCATTTAAGGAAAACAATGGGCTGAACATAAAAAAGTTACCATTTCACATTGTCAATCGACACTTTCAAATATTCTATGTCAGTGTTGTGACGAATAGAAAAGGGGTTAGGGTTAGGAAAGCAAATTTGTTGTGCAATCCATGTTCTCGCTAGGTAATTTCAATAGCTTCTAAATAAATCTTAGTTGTATCGATCTCTTGTAAAACTTTCGAACAATATTAATTAATAAAATCTTACACATGCTGAATTGTTTTTCAATTAATATATAGGAGATTAGAGTAATCACATAAATCAACATAATACCTCTTGTTTATTTACAATATATTTATGGTAAATAAATCAAAATAATCATTTTATTTATTTTATATGGTATATAATTATATTTCAATGATATTGACATGAATATATAGTATCTTTTAATATAAATATTTATCATTGAGACTTCCTACTCATATGATTTTGTTAATATATGTATATTTGATGTAACAAAAATTTGAAACATTAATCCCAAAATTTTTGATGTGATATTTTCGATGCAAATTGCAAAATTAAAATATTAAGGTCGCAATACTTTTTCAATGAAAATTTCAAAATTAACATATTTATGTATTTTTAAATGGTACATAGTTTAATTAAAAAAATATTAATATATATAGATATATTATTTGATATAAATATCAATTAAATAAAAATTGATATTAATACAATTTTATGATCATTGTATCTTGTTATAACAAAAAAAATTAAGCCATTGATTACAAATTTTCAAAGGGGTTTTTAACATTTTTTGTAATTTTAAAGTTTTTAAAGAAAATTCAAAATATAACATATAAGAAAAAATCTTATTTTTTGTTATAAGGTAATGTGATTGTTTAATTTCTTTTAATATATAAATTAAAAAAAATGAAGAAAGATACAAAAATTGTTATGAAATCTTTATTATTCATAATCATTAATTGCTATATATATTAATCATATTAGGTAGCATCGTAAATTTTATGATCATTGTATCTTGTTGTAGCAAAAAAAATTAAGCCATTAAGAAAATAATATTTCTTATATTTTGGGTTAATATAATATTTCTTATAATTGGATTTTGGACCTACAAATTATTTAATTGATTTTTATGTTGCCATGTAAACCAAATTGGTATTCTAGTTAAGTGACACATCATCACGTCTTTTTTGTAATTTGTACAAAATATAAATTACAACTTTTTAAATGATTCTCAATTAATTAATATATAGGAGATTTGACAATTGATAACTTTGAGGCACAAGAAAAGCACACTAAGAGCTGCATATGATAAAAATAATCTCTTTTGCAAGAAATTTTTAAAATTTGACCCTCAGTACATTTTACAAAAAAAAATAAGCAAAAAAAAAAAACAAAAAAGAAGCAAAAATAAGAAAAATATAAGCAAAAATAAGAAAATAATGATTAAAACAGAAATATATTTTCACTATGTTCACAAACGAATTTCAATGTTTAAAAAAATATATTATTGATGGCAAACTATCTATTGGCACAACCTCTCAAATGGGACAAATCAATAATCAAGCAAATAAGGTTTACATGCAACCAAAAGATTTAAAGTACACCATCACTTTCTTTTCTTCCAAGGACTAAAAACAAAACAAATACATCCAAGAAGAAGTTGAGTATTGCAATGGTGAACATTACAAAAACAGTAGTTGGTAAATCACACGACACTCTCAAACATTACCCTGTTAACAACCTTTTTAACTTTTTATATTTTTGAAAAAAACTAGTTTATTGAACACATACTGATCAGTCATATCAACATTAACAACATTAAGAAAGAAAGAGGAGACGAAGTATGAGAAGATTTCTTCTTGTACGCGAAAGATGAATGCAACAGTTGGATACGTCATGATGATGTTTCTCATTTTGATTCCATCTCCACTATATGGTAAGTTTAATACATTTAATCATCATGTTAAGCTTAAGATATCAAGAAATTGATTGTTGTAAACTTAATTATCTAGCTTCTGAATGTTCCAAAGCCTCGCCAACATCATCTTCCCTCGAGTGTTCTCCGTGTGATCACGGGAAGGAAACAAGTCCAAACTATGAGTGCAAGAACCCCATCAAAGGAAGCATGTACTTCCCTCATGATTCCCTTGTCTAGTAAACAACTCGATGAAGAACTTACTTATCAAATGTTTAACGGCGTATTTGAAGTCTTCCAATCTTCATGTGGAGAGTGTGTCCATTAGGAATGCTACAACCGATGTGAGTCTTCAAAACCTTAAGGTAGACATTTTCTATCTTTTCCTTGGGCAAGGAGAACTTCACACAGCAGGAATTGGATGTTGTTAGTTTTGATCTAGGCAAAGAATTGTACATTGTACAAAGCTCCAGCTATACTTGGAAGCTACTACTTCATGGTTGACATGTACATTTACTTTCATGGTATGTATATACACACTCTCCCTTAATCTAAAGTTTGGTTCAGTATAGCTCACTTGTTGTTTGTTTTGTCACAGTTATGATTTTCGAGACAGAGACGCTATGATAATCAAAGCAGTATCAAGTGGCTGTGCAGTTTTGCTGATGTTCTTGACTGCTGCTATTGTGTATGTGTTAAGGAAGAAGTTGATAGTAGTGAGAGAAGCAAGGGAGCATAATGCAGAGAGAGCATTCAACTGGATATAAGTGCTGGAAGCTATGGGGGAGATGAACTGATTTGCTTGTAGTTAGTTATTGAGGAACATAGTTTCCAACGATAAAATTTATCGTCTTTCTGAAGGCTTCCAATCTTCCCGAAGCAGTATTACCTTTAGATTTTACTAATTTTTTTGATTATTTATTTTTGTATAGTAAGAAAAGTTTTTATGGTTTTTGCTTCAGTACATTTTATAAGAAAAAATAAGGAAAAAATACTATAAAAATAAGGAAAAAACAAAAAAAGCATATTAGCAAAATGTTTACAATAGAATCTTTATGTTTTTTTTAAAATCTAATATTTATGTCAACCCGCTAAATATATATATATATATATATATATATATATATATATATATATATATTACTAATTTTACTTTGAAAAATCGTGTAAAAAATTCTTAAAATTTATATTATTAATGTTTAACTGTGTATATATTTTAATTATGGTAACTAGATCTCAACCCGCGCAACTACGCATATGTTTATGTGCAGTTTTATATACGTAGATATTTATTTTAGATCATTAGTAGTATACATTTTTTAAAAGTTAATCATATTTTTTAATAATTTTATAGTTTATATGTTATAGATAATCAACTGTTTAAAACCGTCGTATATATTTTTTGCTTCTTATTGTATTTACATTTAGCTATTAAACAAATTAATATATGCATGAAACAACGTATTTGAAATTATTTTGTGTTTAATTTATGCTAAATTCTGACCCGCCTTTCAAAGCTAGATTTCTTTTTAGCAATATTTTTTTTTTTACTTTTATTCATTTTAGATAATATATTATTGTATAAAAGAAAAATCTTAATTTTATACATGTATTATATAGTTTTCTAATGTTAAGTCGTTATGTCATCGTATTATATTTTTAAAATAAATATTTATATTTATGAAAGTAAAATTTATAAATTAATCAATATAATATAAATTTATCTTTTTAGGTCAATATAATAATTTTATTTTAACATAATTGATTATGATTATAAAATAGATAAATATAGGATAAAATTTTTCATTTTATAAAGGATAGTTGAATATATATTAATGCATAATAATAGTTCACTGCTAATTACAAAATTATTGAAAATATTTACATAAACTTTTTGACGATACTGTTGTCTCTAGCATCTACGCAAAGCTCAAGCTGCGTCTACTGAATCAGAAAAACACTAACCATGTCGAGAAAACATGTAAGGGATAGATTCATTTTGAGATGGTAAAATATAAGAAAAACTAGGACCTTAGACTATTCATTTTTTTTACTCTATATACAGTTTGGCAGTTTTATGCGAGTGAGAGTGGAGATAGTTATGGGGGAAATCTGAGTTGATACCTTGTGAAAGACGCTATTGTTCTTGAAGCTGCTATGCTTTGTGTCTCCCAGAGACCTAGTTGGTCGAGTCCACTATCTAGATACTTTTCTTCTCTTCATCTTTTGTGTTCAAGTTGTTTACTTATGTTTCAAAACGTCCTTCTTTTTGTGTATGTGTGTGTCATGTGTTGTTTGATTATGGATCAACTAGTATCTAAGTAAATTTTAATTCTTTTAGTCTGAGAAATGTTGTTAGATATATTAGTATGTTGTTTATGTCATATTGTCCATAATATTGATTCATATGATGACGAAAATAACATGTCTTTGGTAATTTGTGCACATAGCTAATCTTAAAATTTCACCATGTTTTACAGTCCATGTGGACACGGTGAAGTGGTTGACCAATTTGTGATGTTATTATATTGATAAATTTATAGTTGTGAGCCTTTTACCAATAGTCATTATAAATAAATCACTATGAACTCAATGTTCTAAAAGATGATAGGCGGTCGTTATATTATTTATAAATAATATATATGATTTACATGAAATTAGAAGAATATACATACATATATATATATATATATGTATCATTTTCAAACAGTTAAAAATGATATAAAGCTTAACATATACATAAATAAAAATTATAAAAAATAATGATTCGAATCATCTCAAGATATACACATCTCTTTTATGTACCTCTGTTTTCCCATGTTTCCTCTGTTTTGAATCAGCCATATATATTTCACTCTAACTTTCCCAAGGGGGACTCAAACGCATGATCATCAACTAGCCATAGACCATAGTCGTGGAAGCGTTTCATCTTATTTTCGTAACCGATTATGTAGTTGTTGTGGACTATGACATGCTTCCCCTTTGTCTCTCCAACCCATGTCGCGTTCTGGAAATACAATCCTCCTGTTGGAAATGCTGCCTGTGAAAGCAAGTATAGATCTACCTGCAGAAATACAATAGAATTGAGAATGTATTCAAACAAGTGAACTAGTACAAAAAACATTCATAAGTTAGATAAAGAGTCAAGAGGCTGAGTCTTATGATATTATACGCATCAAATTAAAAAATACCTGACTAGCTGTCTCGTAACCAATAATGTAGTTGTTGTGGATTATGACATGTTTCCCCTCTGTCTCTTCAGCCCACGTCTGGTTGTTGAAGTACAATCCTCCTGTAGGAAACGCTGCTTGGGAAAGCAAGTAGAGATCTACCTGAAGAATGAAGATCACAAAAGAGTTGAAAATGAATTCAAACAAGTGAACTAGTACAAAAACCGTGATCAAACATTCATAATTAGATAAAGAGAGTATAATTGAGACCATAAGCTTTATATTATACCCAAAAAAATACCTGATGATATGTTTTGTTGAGTGCCCAGTTAAAAGCAGGCTGATCATTTCCTTCATATGCTTTAGTTCCATCTTGAAGTTCCTTAATCCATTTTTTCATGAGAAACTTTGCTCCTTTCGTGGGACGCAAAAAAATCATGCAGCTACGTATATAAGTCACTCCGTTCCGATCCGGAGGTGGTAAAACATGTGAATGATTCAAAGGCTTTTAATCTGGCACCAAAACCAATAGCAAAATTATCCACAATACATATATATTCTCATTGTTCTTACAACGAATTTGCATAGAGAATCATTGTCATGACGACAGAGTTACCAGAATTGTTCATGTCAAGAAATGACTTTTTATAGATATACTAGTGGTATTCCGGCGCTACGCGCCGGGTTCTTATGTTTTATTCGTACATGAATTTACAATTAATTTTATGGTCTTAGTAAAGAAAATATGTTAAAAAAATGAAAAGAAAATATGCTGAAAGAGAATGATAAAAGTCCCCAGCCGGACCTTTTTTTGTTAAAGTTAAAAAGACCCATCCGATGGGTTTTTAGACAAAAAGAATCTGAAATAATAAAAAAAAATCCTGTTTTTTCTGATTCATTTGATAGTGGTTAGCGACCGTAATCTATTACTTTGTTTTGAAGTTGTTTAGTTCATAGTTGAATAGCATAAGTGATTGTGGCTAATCGATTCAATAAAAATAGACTAAAAAGCTGATAGTCGTAATAAAGTTAATTTAGTTGGAATTTAAACATAAAGTAAAATTGATGGTTTATTTAGAGAATATACTTATAATGTTAAATACCATGTGGACAGTATATAGAAGGAACGACATTTAAAATTTTATTTTAGAGACTAATCTGAATTTAAATGTGTGTAATGAAGTTTCATTCATATATTCTTCTTATTTGATTTTTGGTAAAAGGTGTTTCAAAAAAAAAAAAAGATTTTTGGTAAAAAAATAATTCTGGCAATGGAACATGTTAGGAAATGAGAGAAAACATTTATATATTTTGTTTGAAAAATTAAAAACACAATATGTTAGTGGAAATGATAATTGGAACATACGAAACCCCCTTATAAATTGTAATAATGCTTAATCATAGATGACTTTCCCTACATATGAGACAACTTATATTTTACTTTTCTATTTCATATTAAGTGTCATTTTGACATTTTTCATGAAAATTAAAAAAATTGTATAATAGACTAATAGATTTTTATTTAATGCATGATTAATTAAATAAAAATGATTTAAATAAAAGTTTATTGGTTAATCAAAAGGGTAAAAAATGAATTCAATGTACAAAGTTACATTAGAATTGTAGAATGACATTTATTCTGAAATAAAGAAATAAACTTAAAGTGAAACAGAGAGAGTATTAAAGTTTGAAAGTGGTTAATATTCTATTTATCCGACTTGTGTTTGAGGTAAAACATATAGTAACATGAAAGAAACTCAGTGATAAGTACGTAAAATCTTACATAGTATCTATTGTTTTGAAATTTAACGTAGCTGGCATTCTCACTTATAACATACATCAAAGAGTCGTTCATAGACATCTAGTGGTCAATAGATTTACACATCTCGTGTTTTCTCCTTTTTTATCATCACTAATGAATGTTCTTGGTCTAGTGGTAATGGAATTTCAGCTGGAGTGTCCGTCCTGGGTTCGAGTCGCCTTTCCGTCTTCCCGTCTATAACCGTGCGTGCCGGATGGAAGGCTTCGTGGGGATTAGTCTGGGCTTACCGCCTGGAATCCCCCACGGATATAAAAAAAATGGTTGAGAAGCTTTTTATCATCAATAACGAATGTTCTTCTTTGTAGTTGGATGGAAGAGTGTCTGTCCATCAGATGATCAGATCATTTTTCTTTTTTACTTATCTCAAGTCGTGCCAATTTTAGCAATCTTAAACCCTTCTATTGTGACCATGAAATTTAAGGTTACTGTACTCAAATAAATGTGAAAAAGTAAAAATTATAAACTACAAAAAATTCATCCATAATTTTTATATTGATGAAAATAAAAAAATGTCATCGAGTATGGCTAATATTATGGAACTTATAAATCCAAGACATGTGGATGTTTGTTGTTAAAAAGATTTGCATTGATAAAAGAAATAACAACAACCGCGACACTGAGGTTTTTTTAAAAAAAAAGGAAAATAGATTTAAACGAAGCTGAAAGATGCTAAAACATTAACTGATAAGGAGAAATCGTGGTTGTTTAGGTTCTAACAGCGGACTCATTCCACACGAGCTTTCTTCGGGCATTCTCTTCCAGAATGGGTTGTTTTTGTTTCCAGAATGTTCTGCGTTTTTTGTTTCTTAGTATAAATCACACTGAAGAATCTAATACCATTTATCTTCAGATGCAAAGACTACTTTTCCCTAGAAACCAATGGTTGGTCCCCTATAAGTAAAAAGCAGGAAAGGTGTTAGAACTGAATTTTGAATTCAGCAGATGTGAAGACTTAGAAAATGGCAAACATACCTAAGTGGTGGGCCTTGAAGAGACGAAACTGCAAATGATGAAGCACTTAGAAACTTGACTCGGCCACTTACAAAAAAGATAGAAGTGCTTGTTCAGTAACACGTGAAATTAGAACAGCAAAGAAAGTGACCACCAATCAGATGACACAAACCATCCTGCTTTAAACGTGTAACTCTTAGAAGTTAGTTTCTTATGCTGCAATGCTTGTTCAGCCTGAGCAGCTCGTTAGCAAGCATAGAGAGCCTTTCACGCCTAGAACATTCTTTAGAAGATTCAGCTTCCCTGGTTGGTGATCCCTTAAGAAATCAATGAATTCCTGGAGTGACCGACAAAACCTACTATTTTCTAAGAGCCAGTTGCAATTAGTGTAAGAGTAGGCACTGTGACAAATATAGCATCTAAGCTTAATACCCACTTGCTCAAGATGACAGAAAATTATTTTAATAAACAAAACAAAATTGTAATGCTATGACAATGCATGCATAAATTAATGGGAAAAAAAAAGAAAATTATCCCAGGCAACAAAAGAGACAACAAAAGAGAGTAAACGATCATCAACTTGGCCTCAAAATTTTCCGCAAGCACTTTTGCCAACATTTCCTGATATATCTCAGAGCCTAGTAATATTTCATATGGTAAAACTTGGTTAGAAAAATAGGCATATCAGTCCTCATATATATGAAGGTAAACTTTGCTAGATGGATGGACACAGCTAAAAAAGTAGAAGCATTAATACTAAAGCCCTCATACCTGCTGGTCTAGACAGCAAGATACACGTTGTAGGCAAGTCTGATGCATACTTTGTGAACTTGCTTCCACCCTTCATATGGACAGACATCCATGCTTTTAGAACATCCTTCGTAGTAGCACTGCAAGAATTTGTTATGACTATAATTCATCAAACCATCAAATAGTAGAATCTAGTATAATATATAGCAGCCAGACCTTAGAAAATAAGGGAAATTATCCAAAGAAACATCTATGTTTTGAGCAATTAGTACTCCTCCTCGCAGACTATCCTTAAACACTTGACGTCTAGTCGATATAGTTCACATCCTTGTGTGTTTAAATAGATTTTGCTTTGCATTCACAGTTACTTCCACAACTCTTACATCTCTTAGAAAGTATAAGGATCAGAAATTTCCACTTCAAGGATTCACAAATGACAAGAACTATGGAAACTGGTGGTAACTTTGTAGTGAGTAAACTTGTGGGTTACTTTTGTTTGTATTGTCTAAATTAACAAAGGAATAGACTTTGAAATGCAAACCTCTGGTGGCTTCACCCACATACCATCCGCTCTCATCGTATGTAATAACCGCAGAAAGTAGTCTACCTCCAACATAGCTCCATCCCTAAGAACAAATCAATCAAACTTCCTTAGAATGCATCAGAAAATGAGTAAGCTGGGAGAAACAGAGCAAGTTATTAAATATCAATACCAGGTAAATTCTAAAGACCACATAAACGAAGAAAAAACTGGCAACAAACTAACATAAACATTGACATCCCTGTGAAGGTGAAATTAAATTGTGGTTAATGACGACAAGAATAGAAGTCGCTGTAGTCAGAAGTGATGGTTAACATTGTTTGATCTTTCTGATATCTTAGAAGTGAAGATGTTCATTGCATCCAAGAGAGTCAAGAGACACATATATAGGTCGAGCTTTCAGTCGTTACCTTAGACGATGATAAGGCTGCATAAATGAGGCTGAGTGGGAGGAGAGGTGGAGTGCAGTTTAATGCTTGAATTAATGGAGGAGGTCAACCAAAACTGAACCCGTTACAGAGAAGTAGATCGGAAAGATGAGAACCGAACGGACACGGCGATAATAGACGCAGTTTCTTTGTTCCAAAGAACTCTATGTAATCCGGGACCTAATAATGATATAAAAAGGGCCAAATAAACTAAAAGCCCATATGTAACTCAATTCGACCGCGAGAACAAAATAGGAAGATTGAAGAATGCGTTGACATGTGACGCAAAACGTCCCTTCCTCCATGCTGGAGTGGAGGGCTGTGCGTAGAGCACAACTCTGCTTTATATATATAAGATATATAGTCACTACATTCTAATCTTGGAGGACTAGAGACTCTGAGGACTAGAGACTCTGAATTTGTCTGAACAAAAAAAAAGTAATTGTTGACCAATGAATGACACTTAGTTGAGTATATAGGTAACATTTGCAATATTGGTAACACTTAGACGACAGAGTTACCATATTTATTCCACACCTACAAATTGTATCAATATTCGATGAGTTAGAGAGTGAATGTCTCAGATCATATCTTCTGGCTACATGTAACCATTGGTCTTGTGGTTTTATCAGGCACTTCAACCGCTAATGCAAGGAATGATTAAGGATAGTTTGGAGCAGTTTGCAGAGATAGACCACTTAGTTATACAACACATATGATATGTTCTTACAAGCAATCTTGCACAGAGAATCATTGTTGTGACGACAGAGTTACCATATTTATTTTTATACAAAAGTGTTCATGTCAGGAAAATGACTTTCTATATATATAGTCACTACATTTTAATTTTGGACTAGAGAGACTCTGAGTTTGTCTGAACAAAAAATAAAAATAATTGTAGATACAAAAGTGTTCATGTCAGGTGAATTGCCATTGATGAATGTTAGCTTCTCAGCTTTGACGACAGAATCTAGAGGAAGAGGAAGAAAGGTTTTGTCTGGACAGTAGAAGTGGGGAAAGCTTTTCACATCATCCACAGCTTCATAGATCAAAAATTATTTTGTCATTGCAACATCTTTGTCAGACAATTTCTTAGTTACATGGTTTTGAGTTTGGTAATTAAAAATTATTTTGTCATTGCAACATCTTTGTTTCCATGTAACTATATATTAGTCAACTATTTTCATTGTTTTTGTATCATACGAATAATATTATTTATTGTTTCAAAGAATAATTATACATAAATCACCATGATTCAAAGAAGAAGCAAGAATCAGCAAAGAAAGTGGCAGGATGCGATACACATAAGGGGGAACACTGTTCTTCAAATTTTACTCCAACTTTCCCAGCGGAGACTCAAAAGCATGATCATCAACTAGCCATAGACCAAAGTCTTGGAATCGTTTCATCTTATTGTAGTAACCGATAATGTAGTTGTTGTGGACTATGACATGTTTCCCTTTTGTCTCTTCAACCCATTTCTTGTTCTTGAAGTACAATCCTCCTGTAGGAAACGCTGCTTGCGAAAGCAAGTATAGATCTACCTGCAGAAAATAAGATCACAAAAGAACGTTTACTATAAATTAATATAATGATTTGGCATATTGTGGTTGATGGTTTTAAATTTTATATTATGCACACTTTCAATTGCTTATATCCTCAATTTTTATTTAATATAAATAAACTTTAAACCCAAAAAAATACCTGATGATATGTTTTGTTGAGTGCCCAGTTAAAAGCAGGCTGATCATTTCCTTCATATGCTTTAGATCCAGCTTGAAGTTCCTCAATCCATTTCTTCATGAGAAGCTTTGCTCCATGCTTGGGACGCAAGAAAATCATGCAGCTACATATATAAGTCATTCCCTTTCGATCCGGAAGTGGTAAATCATGGGAATGATTCAAAGGCTTAATCTGGCACCAAAACGAATAGGAGATTAATAAAGATTTAATAAAAGAAAAACCTCTAAAATGTCAAGGATATATGTGATCTTGAATTGCACATACCGTAGTCCTGTCATCGGTGAAGTATGCGTCGTGCCTTCCTTTTAAATACTGAAACGGATCTTGCAACCAGACCATATCAACATCGTTGTACATCACATTGTAGCCTAGCTCCAGGAGTTGCAAAAGATGTTGTGGCCTCCGAGATGTAAACTTGAAGAAACCCTAATTTGGATATGATTAATTCAGTTGAAAGATAGGTTTTATCGCAATACAACACAATTCTTTGCGGTGATTATCACATTCAGAAAGAGGAGATACATTATCACTCAAAATTACATCAAAAAAATAATTAAAAAAATGGTTGCTACTTCATCAAAACCGACACCTCAAGGACTAAAAACTTTTGATCTGAGTTAAAAAACGACATAAACAAACTTTTTGTCAGTAATTTTGGTATTTTAATTCAACCAACTACCGATAAGATATTTTGGTTCGAGCCTGTTTCATTAAGTCCGTTTTTTTGGTGTTCACGGATCTTCATGTCATGTATTTTATGTTATTATTTTCCAACATTATTCTCTGATACAAAGGATATGTGTAATTTGGATCGCAAGTGTAAGACTATACCCGGGAACCGAACCTATGTTCGATATGAGAGTCGAGCGCTGGGAGGATGAGAACGGCATGGCCAGGCCACTTCTTGTTAATCAAGTAGAGAGTAGCGTAATCCTCAGCAATCACGAGGACTTTGTCTTGATGCTTCTGTCTAGAAACGCTAATCAACCAGTTGTTGAGGAAAGGCAAGAAGGGATAGCTAACGGTGCAGACGATCACAGTCCTGTCTTTAGCGACGAACTTGGCTGCTTGAGTGAGGGAATAGTCACGCCAGTCTAAGGGCATAGAAGAAGAAGAAGAAAAGCTTATGTAAGGAAACAGGAACAAGGGAGATCCTGCCCCGAGGAGAAGGAGGAGAGATACGACGAGGAGGAGACCGTTGTTGAAGAGACAGATGTGACGACGGTTTGAGATTGAAGGACAAGAAAGAGGAGAGGAAGATAAAAGCTGCTGCGCCATTGTTGTTGGAAGACAAGACAAGGTTTACTTCTCATCGGATTTGAACATGGAGATATATAAACAAAATAGTCAACTCACTGTTTAGTCGTACCGAAGGCAAAAGTGAACATATTTTTGGAATCCATATTAAGGAATGCTTTTTATTAAGTTCTATCTATTAATTCCTTTAAGATGAGTGTTAATAATGTTTAAAAAGATGAATTTTTTATCTATTTAATGTATTTTTTAAAGTATCTATTTTATCCTCATTTATTTTTCTTATATTGTAATATTGTATTAAATTAAAATTATTGAAGTATAATGAATTAAGAATGTGAAAAAGATTGTTCATCATTTTGTTATTTTGTTTATAATGAAGTCAAATAGATTTTACTGTCTTAATACCAATTTTAACTGAGAGGTCAAACCGGAAAACTCTAGCCTTTAGTGAAATGAATTTTTTTATGGGTACCTTTTCACTACAAGAAAACACTGGCTTTACAACGAAGTTTTACGACGAACATAATTCCCGAGTAGATTACGTCGACGTTACGACGAAAAGCAGTTTCGTCGTAAAGCGGATGTAATATTACAACGAAACTTTTTCGTCGTAAAGTCGTTGTAAAGTTACAACGCTTTTACGTGGAAAATTAAATTCCACGTAAACGCTTTGTAATGTAACAAGGACTTTACGACGAATCCTGTTTCCTTATCTTTCCTCGTAAAGACGTTGTAATGTTACAAGGACTTTACGAGGAATCCTATTTCCTTATATTTCCTCGTAATGGCGTTGTAATTTAACAAGTATTTTACAACGATTCGGGTTACCGTTATACTTGGTCGAAACGTGTATTAAGTGTGCTTTATACCTAACTAAATTCCTTGTAAAGTGGATGTAAAATCCTTGTAAAAAAGTTGTAAATCCTTAGTAATAGTAATACATTGCGTTATAAAATACTTGTTAAACCTTTACCTACCAAACTCGAAAATCTTCTATATATATGTCATTTCTCAATGCTAAAAACACACCAACAAATCTAAGAAAAAAGAAAAACTGAAAAACACAACTAAACAAAATGGCTGATGGATGCAATATCTACAAGATACGGAGTTGGACGATTAGTGACTTTCCGGTTGGCTACTATCAAAATTACACCTCGTGGACGAATTGTTGCTGGAAAAGAACCACCATTGCAAGAAGAAGATGCTATTAATGAAATTGAGGTTCCTGATCAACAACTTGAT
>NC_027756.1:844317-853674 GCF_000695525.1 Brassica oleracea var. oleracea
GATTAGTTAACGGAATTAGTTTAGATGATTAGTTTAGAAAATTATTTTAAACAATTCGTTTAGGATATATATTAATTTAATTCGTTGATTTGTTTTGCTTTTGCTTTTGTTTTCTTTTTTTTAAATCGTTTTGCTAATTTATTCTTGGCAAATAAAGTATTGTTTTGTGTATATTTCTTCCGTAAATTGTGGAATACAAAAATTCAGACTAATTGAATAATTTTGAAAAAGTACTCGACAGATATAAAAGTAGATGGTAGAAACGGTTCTTACAAATTTCTATTGTTGATAATTATTCATTTAATATTGATGGGTTCTTGCTCAAAATTATAGTTACTCGGAAGGCAATACAAAACTTTGTTTAATTGTTTGTTTGGCGATCTCATTAATTATATTGCTATCAATGGAACAATATAAAAAATTATCTTGTCTCGGTGGTATATATTATAGTAATAAAAATATTAGGTAATAACTCGCACCTTACGCGGAATGAAATGATTAATTTCGTCATTTTTTTAAGATAAGAAGACATTATATCTGTTTAATTTTGATATCGGTTGGGTTTTAGGTTAGTTTTTTGGTTTTTAATCTACTAAAATATAACTGCCATTTTGAATCAATATTTATTTTGTTTATTCGGTTAAAATTATTTTTTTGATAATATTCAAAATCTATTATTATTTGTTTGGTTTTATGTTATATGAATTTTAGACAGTCCTGATATCGAATTAATGGTTTCATATTATAATTTATAAATACATGAAAAATCAAATCAAATCTAGATAATAATTAAAAAAAAAAATTATTAAAAAAATCATTTCATTAGAATTTGATCGATGGTGAAAGGAAATGTTAAAAAAAAAATTTCCAGCTTCCAAGAGAATTAGAATCCTCACTTATAGTGAATATTTAGTTATATAAGTACTCACATCAATGTGCACATTATGTAGGGCGAGACGAAGTATCCATAACTTTTAATTCGATTTGTTATTATTTTCTATTCTAACAGAAAATCCTTATATTTGTAACTCTACGAAGCAAAGCAAATAATAATATGTAATATCCGTAGAAAATGAAGCAAATCACAAATATTAATATTTTTAGAAACATATATCTGCTCTGATTCGTTATATGCTATATATATATTAATTTAATGATATATATATATATATAAGTTATATTTTATATAATTTACAATATTTTTATTTACTAAATTAGTTATTAGTATTCAAAAAAGTAAATATTTTTTTTTACAAGAAAAAATATTATTTTATACTATTTTAGATTTTTTTAACGGATCGAATCGGATATCCGCTTAAAAATCTAAAAATTTCCGGATATCCATGACACCATATATCCAGATGGCTACGAATCTAATCGAATCGAATAATTAATTATTCGTACGAAATGAATTAGATCACGAATACCTCCAAAACTCTGAATATCTGATTCGTGCCCACCTTTACATGTATGTGTATGTAATATATATATAAAATTGATTGAGAAATATATAAAGATACAATTAATTAACATTAAAAGACATTTTGAACAAAAACAACACATAAAAGATAAAAAAAATTAAAATAAAAATTAGGTAAAAATAAAATAAGCCTAGATATTAGTGAATATTTTGCAAAACAATTTTTATGCAGAACCTTTGAATTTTCAATGTTTACAACTCTTTACCTATACAATTTAATAATAATATAATCCAACATTAAAAATAAAATTGTAATTGTGTTAATAGTGATATTCTATGTTGACTACAATGAATATGAAATATGTAACTATTTATAATTTGGAAAAGAATACAAAGAAATGCATAATAAATGTGAAAATACTTTGATCTGGTTACTTTCGTATATTACACTTTTCCTTTTAATAATAATAATGAAAAATGTTTAAATGGTAATTTGAAAAAATATTTTAATGTATGTAAATTTTTGAAAACTATACTCCATCCATTTTATGAAATGACGAATGTCACATTTTTAAACAAATTTAAAAATGAATGAAATGCATTTATATTTTAACAATTACATTATTTTAATTAATAGTGTTCGAACTAAATAATATTATTTATAAGATTAATACATTTTGTAATAACTATTGAATTAAAAATGTATAAATTTCATTATAATTCTAAATGAATTTTTATGTAACAATAAAAATATAAAAAATGTTATGAAACATAGAGAGTATTGTATTCTATAAAGAGAGGATAAAATAATATTCCATTCGTTTCACAAAGTTAATTTTTCATCTGTTCACATATGTTAAAAATATATCAAATTTGTATCACAATATATTATTTTGTGTGATTATTAATTTTCAATAAATTTAAACTTAAAGTAATTCAATAAACTCAATTATTTTTTAAAAAAAAATACCAGTTACTATTATTAAATAATAGATTTTTATAAAATATATAAATCAATTTTTGGAAAGAAAATAATTTTTTGATCTTTGTGAAAAGGAGATAATGTATATTTCCATTGTCTCTTTATTTTAACAGGTTTGGTTAAGGATGTCGTTGACTTGCTAATTAATTTGGAGGGAGGAAAACACGACTTTGTATGAACGTAAAATTACATAACTGATAACCATCATACGAATAATAGGAACATATAGAAAAAGAATTGGGTAGGAATAAATTTTTAAGAATGATGAGGAATGATAATTTCTTATCAAAACTAATAAGGATGTTCTATAATTTTCTACAAACAAAAGAATGAAAAATAAAAAGGAAAAACCATTTCTCATAAATAAATGGTAATATTTTTCAGGAATGTTAAGGAATATTGTGTTTCTCTTCGTTCCCTTATTTTTATCATTCAAAACCATATAATCTAATGATTTGTGCTAGTATCGTCAATATATTACGACAGCACTCATATCCAAATCTGCATATGTTTTGCTGTTAAATAATAATAATAGTGATAATTTAAAAGCCATTTAGAACTTCAGATACACCTGCCACTTGAAGTTAAGTATTGAAGAAATCAGTGAAAATGTAAATTTTTAAGAAACCAATCAATTCAGAAATGTTATTATAAATTTTTGTTGAATGGAAACAAAAGACTACCCTACTTGAGAACTGAACCAGTTCAGCCGTACCCATTCACAGCCAAAAGTATTGTATTGAAGATTTATCAAAAATAAAGTATTGTATTGAAGACGTGAGTGAAAACGTGGAACTTTTAAAAAACTTCTGGAATATCAATTCAGAGATCATAAAACATAAAAGCAGTATGACAACCCTTGGAATAAGGGGAAAAAAAAACTAAAATTATGCACGAACCCAAAATCATGTGGACAGTAAAATTATTGTACAAGTTACGTACTCCCTCCGTTTCATAATAGATGATGTTATTCCTTAATGCACAAAGATTAAGAAATTTATTTTTCTCTAAAAAATAGTTTTAAAAATATAATTTTAAAATCATTCAACCAATTACAGAAATAACTACAACATCTGATTGGTTACACGATTTTCAATAAAGTTAAAAATAACATAAAAATATCAAAATATATGATATTTTGAAACAACAAAAATCTTCTAAAACATCATATATTATGAAACGGAGAGAGTATAAAAATAAAGAATATGTGTCTCGAAAGACTCCATATTTTTTTTAACACTAATTATATTAACCAAAAAAAATTACTATTGGTGGAATACATTTTTGAATACATTTGCGGGCAGGTTTTATAAAACCTCCGGAGACTAAAGCTCCAAGACCGGAAAGACTAAGGCCCAAACATAGGAAGATTAAAGACAAGAACATGAATCATCCTTAATACTAACTGATCTAAACTAGAAGAAGTGAGGAACCAAAAGAACCTTTACAAAACAATGAACAATAAAGCACGCTGACTTCAACTGAGCCCCTTTGAACGAGACAAGGCGAGGATGTCATCCAAAGCTAAAACCTCCGGCTTGCGACTCCTCCTATAGAGAATAGCCCATGCGATTAAGAAACCAATGCTTCAAGATCCAGGAGATAGAACAATTTCAGTTCATAAGTCTACAACCAGAAAGGCGTTGACGGAGAGAGAACATCACGAGACGCCGTGATGAAGCGATCAAATCTTTTGGTAAATGACAAGGAGCGAGACAACTCATAAACGGTTTCGACCATTCTCGAGAGATCAAGAAGGCCGAAGATCGAGACCCATAATGAGCCAAAGAGAGCTCAAAGCCAACATGCAAATCATTCAGACCAAAACTAGGTTCAAAATGAGACCAAAAAAGAAGGGAAAGAGAACCCAACTCACTTCAACTAGATCGATCAATATCACACACAGAGATCAACATGCAAAGCTCTCATCCCCTCGGTTAGGATAAGATCGAGATCTGGAGATCCAACCGAAGAAAAAATGAGAACAAAACATGATCTAAACCGATTAAGACCTTAAAAAGGATGATTCAAAGCAATTAAACCTGACTCCGGCTCTGAGAGAGCAACCAGAGTCTGAGATCAAGCTTCAACAATGGAGGGTTGATGAGAGAAGACATGGGATTTTAGAAGAGAGAGAAAGGGGGGACTCGAAAAGACTCCATATGATTTACTTATTATTTATGAAATTGTTGATTGAAGAAACGTCTTTAGCAGTATACTACTATTCTAGAAAACCATATAGCTACTATTCTCCCAGACACTCAAACCGAGGTGCCGTTCTGTCTCCATCTCACAATGTCGGCGGCGGCTTAGCTCGCCGGCGTTGTCGTCGTTTCTCTCCAGCTATGGTTCGTGTCAACTTCATTTGTCTCCAGTCAGTTTTCATCTTCGCCGTCTCTGCGCTTTGTTTCTTCTTCGTCAGTGTTGCTTATGAGTCGTGGTGTTTGGTCTCAAGCGTCACCCTGAAAACCACCGGTGACCATGTCTTGAGCTCCTCTGACTCCTACTGCTGATTCTCCGGCCACTGTGTCTCCTCCCATGGCAGCTCTTCCACAAGCTTTCTCATATCTGATAATCCCCTCCAACCTTCCGTGTCGTCGCTCCTTTCATTTTCCTTCGCCGGAGACCTTGTTCACCTAACATCGGATCATAGACCTAAACTCATGAGCTCTCCCCTTTCAGATTCGGAAAGGCTTGAGTCAAAATCATCTCCTCTAGATGCTTTGGCCAAGGGTTCCGGTACCACAACTCCATATTCGGATTCTCACTGTCGTTTAAGCTTGACCTTCACTTCGAGAGAGCCTTCTCTCGACGTCCCTCTTTGTTTCTCCGAAGAGTCATGTGCTTCACATCCGGTCTGTCTCGCCGGTAGACCTGAGGACTCCGGTGAGCTTAACGCTTCAACATCTGACGCACGCTGCTCCACACTCCGTCACCTTTACACTACCAATACTACTACGACCTATGTCACCTCTTCTCCGTCATGCCCGCCGAGACTTTACAGGGCTTTGGCCATCTTTTGGGCTTTGGTTTGTCCGCGAATTTTCCATTCGTGAAGTTTTCGACTAAAGCGATGACCCCTCCAAAGATGTGTCTCCGATTTGATATTGTTCTAGTCAACTGCCGTAATGTCTACATGATCTACTGTGCAAGAGTGGGGACTCGCCTGATTTTCTCGCTATTAAGTCACTGCAGCGTCTCCATTTTACTACGCCGCCTCAAGCACCGACGGTTCTTCACAGAATCGGCTTTACGTTCCTTACATCATTTTTCTCGCCGCCAAAACTATTGTGCAAGAGCGTGGACGTGCCAGATCTCTCTATTACTATGTCACCGCTGCGTCTCAATCACAATACACTGTCTCAAGCATCGACGGTTCTTCACAGAGCCGGCCTTACAATCCCCCACCTCTCTCCTCGTTGCAGGAACTATTGTGCAAAAGTGTAGACTCACCAGTTCAGATCGCTACTATGCCATTCCCGCATTTCCATCACATTACGCCGTCTCAAACATCGACGGTTATTCACAGAGTCGGCACTACGATCCTCTCACTGGAGCTGCAATCTTCTACGGGGTTTCTCAGACTTCTTGCTATCAAAATCCATTGGTTGGGTTCTTCAACATCGATTTCGACTTCTTTGCATTCCTTCGAACGCAGACTTTAAGCTTTTCTATGGGTATTTTCTCTCTTTAGCCACATTTATTTTTCTTCACGTCTTAATTATTTTTGTTTATCAGCTTACTGTAGAGAATTTCTCCGGTTGTGAACGACTTAGTTTTTTGAGATTTTAATTTAATATAAGCATTTGGTGTTTTAAAAAAAAGCATAGTACTATTCAAAGCTTTTAAGTAGAAATGTAAGAGGAATCAGATTGACCGGTAATGAGCTTGACTGGTATTTGTATATACATGATTCTTAACTATGATACGAATATATTTAAAATAGTTAATCATTAAAACTTATCTTATTTGTTACTATAATTATTTTCATGTGGAGACTAAAACCTTCCCAACCTAAGGACTGCACCAGTCCAGCCTTACCCATTCACAAACCTTATTCTGACACTAAAATCAACGGGAATAAGATAAACAAAATTTTCAAATGCAAAAGTTGCAGACATGCTAAGGACACGTTCGAAATTCACATACTAGAATTGTAGCGTAGACAAGGTTTCCTACTAATTTAACTAGTTCAAATCAAATTCGAAAGTGGGAAAATATTAAAAAAACCTAATCTATTCAAAAGTGGTATTTTACTCGGGGGCAGCTTAGTACCTTGAGTCGGTCCTGATACTAAAGAGAGGCCCAAAATTTTTAAAAATAATTAGAGATAGGAGTCCAAAATTTTTAATTCGTCCATATATATGTAGAAAAGAAAACTAAAATTTTCTTTTGCCCAAGAGTCCAATAATACTTTGAGTCGGCCTGATTTTACATGTTCGAAAAACGTGGCACATGCAGCCAGAAAATCGCCGGAAAAACGTGTTGCAGTCCGGAGCCATAGCGATTTGTCATTAGATGGTCAGTTAATCGGATTTAGATATATTGTTACTTTATTATGCCTATATTATATTTTATTTTAAATGTATACATCTAACAATAGTAAAAACATAATAAACTCAAAATCTAATGTGTCCACTTATGATTATTAATTCCAACCAATGATAGAGCTTCATTTCTCCGGATCACCTTTCTCTTGTTCTAAGAGTGTCCACGTCGGCAGCTTCTAAAATCATACGGGCCCACCAAAAGTGATAAATGAAGACTTCATCGGTCATCTTCTTCAACCTCGGAAGTTCAACCATCCATCTCCCCTCTTACATCCTCTCGATAGATACGAATCCATCAATGCTCGCTATTATGTTTGACTCTTCCAATTTCACTAATTCACTTCAGATTCTCCCTTTGGACGTTTTAAGATTCGTCTCCCAACTATTATAAAGATATGGAAAATCTCATCCGCAGCCCTAACCACAAAACGTCAAAGCAACATATCGCCAAAGCAACATGCTCAATACAAATATCAATTTCCTATTTCTGTCATGCTACTATTTATTTTGTCGCCATTCCAAGCTCGAGATCTTATGGCTATCTCTTCTATCAAACTTGATGGATTGTCACTAATATTGGCCACAATAGCGTGGCGGATACGTTTCCGACGTCGTAAGGATGCCACCATACATTTGCTCTGTTTTTCCTTATCCATTGTGTCTTCAGGCCATCATCAAATTTTAACTTTTGTTTTACCTATTTTGTATCTTATTATTTTGGTTAAGTCTAATTTTGTATCTTATTATTTTGGTTAAGTCTATTCCGTAGCTAAATATAGATTATCATAAGATTTTATTAGCGCTATCATTATTGAAGGCTAGCTCCACAAGGTACATGTAATATGTGGATATATGTGGTCTTGAGTGATTCTTACAGATAGTAGGTTAAGGTGTTTCTGGTTTTTGTTTACGGTACCTGACGATGTTAACGAAGTGGTCGCATGACTTTGAACCCACCAATGCTGTGTCCCTCTTCTAACAGATGCCAATAGTGGTTCGAGAGACTGGGATGAAACCATTGATCATGGAACCTTTTTAGAATAATAAGATGAGACATTAATCGGGTGTTAGGAGGGAGCCATTAATATTAGAAGATAAAGGTTGAGGAAGAGAAACTTCAACCCCGAGAAGAAGGACGATCCCAAGAACTCAGGCCCAGCAAAGACAAAAACAGACGTAGAGTATGATAGCTATGATTTTGCAGGCGTAACATGGTGTTTCAGGATCCATGTATTAAGTTTAAGATCGCGTTTCCAAAATAAGAGAAAAATGCAAGGACCCCATGCTATATGTCACGTGCAACTTCACCAAGTGGTCTAGATATCATTGACAGCTAGAGAAAGAATGGATGCAAGACTTATATTTCAAAGATCTGCCATCACAAAAAGTAATTACTACTACTATTACAATACATAAGAAACTGGAAACACACACACAAATTATATGTTCTTGAGAATACATAGGTACTGCTGTCTGTATGTGAGAAACAAAGAAAGATGGACACTGAACAGCTTATATTCTAATTGAAAATAAAATATTAAATGCATGGGTTGAGGAAGAAAAAAGATGAAATGAATTGGAAAATCGAGGTTCACATAAGAAGAGCATTGAAAGAATGATGTTTCTTTCACAATATTTAATTACGCAGGCAGTGTAACAACAATTAAACCATTGCAAACGTATAGGAATCTGGAAAAAAATATTTAAAAACAAACAGCTACGCATGAACACAAATCAGTTTAGAGAAACGACTTGGGCGACCGTCGGACGAACATTTCAAAACATCAAATACGTGGAAAATGATACGAGAAGAAATTCAATAGACCATTTGATATGACTACTCCACCTGAACAGTCAAAACAAAACTTAACAGAAGCATGAGTTCGAAACATGGAATATGCTGTGAAGACAAAATGCAGAAATAACAAAAGTGGTCAGGAGATTTGGTCAATGTCACAGAGTAAAGAATCACAAACGTACAATTAACATCGACTGTAGTTTCTATGGGAGAGTGGCTTCTACTGCGAAAAAATAATATTGGGAGATATGACAATGCACAATGCTAAACAAAAAAAACGTAGAAGATTAAAGACCAAAGTCCATGAGTGAAAATAATAAGATCAAAGGTCTAGAGATATAAGGAAATGAGCTACTGTGGTCGGATATCTAAATAATTACACAAATAGAAAATAGCACAACTAAAACAATATGCCCAGAATATAGAACGCACAACTAATGAGAAAAGATTTTTCTCAAAAAAAAAATTAATGAGAAAAGATAAAAAAAACATGTCCCGCGCTTGCGCGGGGTGAAACCACCTAGTCTATATAATTATAGACCACAAAAAGATGGGGATTCCATTCCACCCAATGTTTTACATGTCCTCACAATCTGCACTGCATATA